>NC_048435.1:9137549-9264731 GCF_004353265.1 Vitis riparia | reverse complement strand
GACTTGCTACAATTGAGGAGACCCCACAAAGCTATTAGCCCTGACATATGTAAGTTGTGTATGGAACAAGGAGAATCAGCAGATCATCTCTTTCTCCATTGTTCAGTGACGTTGGGGTTGTGGCACAGACTTTTTCAGCTAGCCAAGATGGATTGGGTTCCTCCGAAAAGCATTTCAGACATGATGTTCATCAATTACAAAGGATTCGGCAAGTCCAAGAGAGGGGTAATGCTATGGCAAAACGCGAGTATAGCGTTAATCTGGGTTGTGTGGCGGGAAAGAAATGCTAGGATATTTGAGGACAAGGCTAGGAATTCAGGGAATCTTTGGGATTCCATTCATTTCCTTGCGTCCTTTTGGGCTTTTTGTTCAGCGGGTTTTAAGGGCACCCCCCTTAACGTATTACTACTTGATTGGCTATCAGTGTGTAGTTCCAATAGTTCCAATGGGACGGCCTAGTGTATTGTTATTTTTTCATGTTGTTTAGTTTTTTTGAGGGAGGATTCCTCATCCTCCTTGTGTACTTCTTTTTTTATTAATATATTCTTGTGTGGTTTCCTATCAAAAAAAAAAAAAAATAAGTCTAGAAGAAAGTATCCATAAGAAAGTGAAAACTCATAGATGAATGTAATATCTCAACCATCTGGCTACTATATCTATGTCTTATTCTTTTTTCTAAACATTATCCCGGTAAGAAAAGTTTCAGGTTAATCAAGATGCACCAATTGGAATATAATTATAAACATCTAGGGTATTATGAGATAAGAGAATTGAGAAATTGACTGAGAATCTTGCTCTGTGTCTCTCAATTCATTCAATTCTTCGAAGATAAATGATCTGATGACAAAATTGTTCACCAGCTATGTGGATCTGAAGAAGGAAGCCATGAAGGACTTGGAAGCTGGTCCTGAGTATGATGTTCAGATGACCGGAACCTGGGTTTGTTCTTGGAGGAGGCCAAGAGGGTGAAGCAGGAGATGGGTCTGATTAGAGAAATTTTGGGGAGGCTGCATGAGGCCAATGAGAAGAGCAAGTCCCTGCACAAGCCTGAGGCTCTGAAATCACTGCAAAACTGAATCAATGCCAATATCATTGGGGTACTGAAAAAGGCCAGGGCCATCAAGTCTCAGCTCGAGGACATGGACTGCACCCAAGCTGCTAATATGAGGCTCTCGGGTTACAAAGAGGGGACTCCGGTGTACAGGACTAGGGCTGCAGTCACAAATGGGGTGAGGAAGAAGCTCAAGGAGCTGATGATGGACTTTCAGGGGCTGAGGCAGGGGATGATGATGGAGTACAAGGAGGCGGTGGGGAGGCAGTATTTTACAGTGACAGGGGAGTACCCAGATGAGGAGGTGATAGAGAAGATATATCGAATGGGGATGGGGGTGAGGAGTTTTTGGGGAGGACAATACAGGAGCATGGGAGAGGGAAGGTGTTGGAGACAGCGGTGGAGATACAGGACAGGCACAATGCGGCAAAGGAGATAGAGAAGAGCTTGTTGGAGCTGCAGCAGGTGTTTCTGGACATGGCAATAATGGTGGAGGCGCAGGGGGAGCAGATGGATGACATTGAGCACCGTGTGATGAATGTAGCCCAGTATGTCAAGGATGGAACAAAGAATCTCAAGACTGCCAAAGACTACCAGAGGAACAGCAGGAAGAGGATGTGTGGGAGTGATACTTCTGCTGATACTAATTCTTAATGGGTCATCCCCATTGCTACCAGTTTTAGCAACTCTTGAGCGAGCTTTGAGAGTTTATTTCACTCTCTTGGTGTTCATACACTGGTCCTTGTTCCTGGGACTAGTGGGTTTACGTTCTCAAATACAATGTTCTTCTGATTCCTATGCCTGCCTTACTGCAGGAAATAGAAATTGGTTGAAGAGAAAAACCATTTCATGGCCAAAAAAAAAAAAAAAAACTGATCAAAAAAACAAAAGAAATTGATGCCATCATTTTCAAATGAAAAACGATCAAACAGTGAATTTCTAAATGTAGGCAAGACTTCTAATCCCATTGCCCTACCTAGTGCAAGATCCTATCTTTGGGGTTCTGGTAAGTGTAGCTTGTAATAGACCGAACCATAGCTTGGAACCACATGTTCACATGTGACAATCTGGAAAGTAACCATTGCACCAAGCAATGGATTGGTGCCTACTACTCATTATCTCCAACAGTTTCCCATCCCAAAATGTTAAACACATGCATAAACTAGAAAAAGCGAGGGTCATTTCCAAATGTTCAATTCCAGAAGATCTTGCAACTGAATTTTGTTTCTCATTTTTGTTTATTGAGCCTGAAAATACCTATGATTTCTCCCTCTTGGAAAGCTAAAGGCAACGTTTTTTGAAACCAGCTATATCATCCATAGACGATAATGGAGTAAAAAAAAAAAGAAAATATCTGGAATCTGAAAAGAGGGAAAAACAGTACAGAATGTCTCTGTAGCCTCAAAATAACATTGCTTATAAGTTTACAACATGGTTTTAATTCCGATACACAAGTTGGGACAAGGATTCTTCAAAACAACTGTGATTGTGGACTCCCACAGGCTAAAAAATGATCCAATTGAAGAAAACACAAATCCAAGAGTCAAGCCATCAATCTCCAATTTATGCCCTAGGAAGCACAGTAATAAGAACCGGAAAGGATAAAATGGTGTGCAAGGAATCCTAAAATGTTACTTTCAATCCCTCAATAATAAACTCCTCAACCATGATATCAGTACTATTCTCCTCACCCAAACCCTTACAACTCCAAATCACAAAAAACAACAGGTTTCCACCCAATTCACCAAAACCCTCTCTAGCATGCATAATCACCAACCCCCCAACCCAAACTACTCAGTAAAATACCGATTTGTTTCATTCAAGAAACACCCTTCATTTTTCCCTGATTCAATTACCAAACATACAGATTAAAACCAAAAGAATCTGTCTAATTTAAAAGACACCCGCCATTCTTCTTGGATTGAACTACCAAAAAAATAAAATTAAAGATAAACCCGGCAGGATTAGCTCGGTTACACGAAACAAATGATTCATTGCAGCTCATTTGCAAAAACCTATAGCAGTATAATTGAAATAATAATAATAATAATAAAGACAGAAAGACGCGGCATGCCTGCATCGAGACGAGGAGTGGAGAACTCGCAGATGGAAGTAGAAGAGAGAAATCCCTGAAGCAAGAGAAGAGCGGCTGTGAGATTGAGGAAATTGCCGCACTTCTGAATAAGAATCTCAGTGACCTCCACGGCTGCTGTATCTCCACCTTTCTTGGATCCTTCTGTTCTTCTCTAGTCTCTACCTTCGTTTGGGTGCAGTTTTGAAAACTGTTTTTGAGAACATTTTTTTATGTTTTTTTTTTTTTTTTTTTTTTAAATATATATATATATATATATATTTAGTTGAGTTAATAAAAAATTTTTCATAACAAGTAAAACAAAAAACATATTTGAAAGTTATTTTTTTTAATTAATAAAATCTTTTATTCTATTAACTTGATATTATAAATATATAAATAATTTTTATATGTATAATTTATTTAAATTTTAAAAAAAATTATTATATTTTGAAATTTTTATACCAGTTATAATTTTCTTAAACAAATGATGACTTTGTCGCCATATGCAAGTATATTAATTTCAATAATTTAAGGAAAAATAAAGGGTTTGAGGGTAAGGTGTGATGGTCGGATGAAACTCACATTTATAAAAACACAAAAAATAACTAAGAAAACACAAAAAGAAGAAATAGAAAATACGAAAAACAATCTATTATTTGAATAGTGAAAAAAACAATAAAAAGTTATAAAAAAAATGGTTTTTGAGAACACAAAAAATAAAAACACTCCCTTACCTAAACAAGTTTTTTTGTTTTTTTTTTTATTTTCAAGAATAGAAAACAGTTCTTGAAAATAGGAACCAAACAAGCCCTAAATGTCTTTTTTTTTTTTTGCATCATATGTAACGTTTAATCATGATATAGCTCTTTATGTTATAGATTTATTTGGAATAACAATTTTATAATCATCAAAGGAGGTGTGGTTTGCAGATATTTTGCTTCTGATACTTTTATCTAAAATTGTATTATATTAATTTTTATTTTTGTAAATATTATAAATGTTCAATAATTTTCTTTATTTTATTTTAAATCCAAAAATATTTTGATAATTTTTCAAGATTTATATCCGAGGCATTAATGTTATTGGTTCCGTAAAGAAGAATAAAGGGTGGGTGAATGTAATTCCCCGTTTCAATTTTCAAAAATTGAGAATAAAAAATAGATATTTTATTTTTAAAATTTTTTTATCAGTATTTAAAAATAAAGACTCCACGTAATTTCTAAAATTATTTTAAAATTTTCAATTATAAAAAAAAATTCAAAATTCAAAAAAACCAAAAATGTAACCGAAGTGAGTCATCCCTAATGACATTAATCATAATTGGGTTTGCTTTTCAATCTTCAATTAATATTTTTTTGAAATATATTCTAAAAAAAAACAAAAATCATTTTTTTTTTTTTTTTTGTCTTTTCAAAGATGTATATATAAGCAAAAAGTAAAAGCGTGAGCGGCAGGATTCGAACCTGCGCGGGCAGAGCCCACATGATTTCTAGTCATGCCCGATAACCACTCCGGCACGCCCACCCCTGACCCAAACAACTTTTCCACAACTACAACCAACTACCTATTTCTAGGACTACGTCTCTACAAATGTGCCAATTATATGGAAGATTAATAAAAAAAAAAGAGAGGTATTAGTGGCATGGAGATTGTCTTGAACAAATGACTAAGAATCAGTAAGTATTAGATTCCCCTGTATGCCTTAAGGAATTTATTATATTCATAAAGGCTTAAATTGCAGACAGCATTCGTATTTAGGTCCTGCCAAGCAGCATAAAAATTCACCAAGATTTAACATTTGAATAACTCACATATCTATGTCAGATGATAAATTTATACTTCATCGACATGGCTGCTCATAGGTCCAGTTTCTGGGTGCAACTGTTTCAATGAAAAGATCACCAGGATTCACATCCAGCTTGAAGGCCAATGTGTTTAACTTCAGTAAAATTAGTTTCCGTTTAACAAAATCATGAAGAATTTCTATATCAAGCACCATAATAGACTTCATTCATTAGTTCTTTATAGTAAATTACCATTATCCATCACCTTGTGCATGTGTGTGTATGTGAAAGAGAGAGAGCAATGGATTTCTAGGCAAAACCTAGTTAGTTACCTTTTTGGCCGGCAGCATCACTAAAGGAGCATGAGTCCTTTAACCTTTTGGATAGATCTTCTGCAGCTGTCTGCTTTGTATCTTTCAGTTGGACTATCTCTGCTTCCACATAAGCTTCATGAGTAATTTCCATCACCTAAATTTAGAAAAGATTTCAGCCATGATAGTGTGAATTTCACCACAGCACTTTTGTTTATTTTGTTTAACACTAAATACAAAATGCAAGGGAAAATTCCAATCAATTAAAAGAATATCTCAAGCCCTCAAAAACTTATACATGCAAAACCAGATCATCTATGTTTACTTAATAGGAAATTTAACCAGATTTATACTAAAATGATTAAAATTATAAAGTCACTCTTATACTTACTCTTTTGATCAGTTCTGAAGGTTCCATAGCATGACACGTCTCTTCAGATTCCTTGAAGTAATTGAGCTGAACTGCAAACCAAAATATTAAACATGTCCTAGTTCACTATCCTGTCCAGTGCTAAGTGATTGATATGCATTGCAAATAAAGAAAACAAATCCAAAGAATCAACAATATATAATAAGTTTTTTTTAAAAAGACTGTTTTCTATGTAAGCAATAACAATATGTTCAACACATTGGTTACTTCTAATCCCATCCTTTTTGATAACAAAAACACCAAACAATAGGTTTATGTTGTTGAGATGTAATTCAATGTATTTTTTTGTAATATGGTGTCGTGGTGTAGTTGGTTATCACGTCAGTCTAACACACTGAAGGTCTCCGGTTCAAGTCCAAGCGACGCCAAATTCTTTACTTTTTAATTAATTTTGCCTATAAAAAAAATGTAATTCAATGGCCCTTATTCAAGGGCAGTGATTCCTTTGATACTTCAGGGAATGCCTCTGATTCAGACTTCCTTAACATTTAGAATTAATTTGTGAAGTCCAAAAGGGACTTTATGCATATGTCTATAAATTCTGGATTCAGCCTAAGCTTAAGATACCACAAAAAGGGAAGAAATTAAATGATATTCAAGGATCCATAAACATGATCCAGCCTTCCTCTTATCTCTGACAAGCTCAAAAATACCTTTCACCACCATCACGAGTGATTCCAGTGCAACTTATATACTGGTTCCTTGGGACCCATCCTCTGCAGGTACATTAGTTCTGCAATGACGAGCTCTGTGACAGCTGGCACCAATGGCATTAGGCAAGTCCAGTGGAGGCCTCCTTGGCCTGTGTTCATTGTACAAGACAGATCTTTCCACCTGGGCGGAGGTGGTCATGTCAGCGTGGTGTGCCAGAGGTGGCCATGCAAAGTAATGTTTCACACATGCGAGGTAGGATGGTGACAAGGCACCTAGAAGGAGGACTTCCTCTTTGAGTCTTGCTCCCATTCTTTCAAGAACTGTTTGGCAGCTTCAGAACTTTCAAAAACACCACACTTTCAGCCTCCTCACAAAGATTCTCACCTTTGCAAGCTTGTCTCAACATCCAGCAGCAGCATACATGTTAACAATCATCACATAGTCCCCTGGATCTTCAGGCTTTATTTCCAACAGCTTCTCGGCTGCCTATTCCCCTCTCTCTTTGGTATATCTCCAAAGCCTGTGCTAAGGAGGCCTTTGACAGCTTCATTGTAGATTTCCATTGCAGAGAACTTAAAAACAAATGCTCTTTCCTCATGTTTCTGTATGTAATCATATATGTCTGCTACTGTGTATTCAGTTATTCCAATCATGGTGTACACGATCTGGGTCATGTCATCAGCATTAAAAACAAGCATTGGCCTATCATTCTGAAAATCTGCCAGGAGAGATACTAGAACTCTGTTCAACAGCTCCAGTTCCACTAAAGAAGCTCTTTCGATTTCAACCTCAACAAGCTATTCCAGCGCCATATCAATAGATCCCTGGATTTGCGAGAGGGATCCAAATGCATCCATTACCAAAGTTAAATGAAACAATGAATTTAATTACTTCTGGTAAAATGTCCTCATTCATTCTCCCAACCAAGCTCTTATGGGAAAGTAAACTTGTTTTAAAGATGGGACCCAGTTCTTTTCTGAATAATATCTTGAATGTTCTATATCTATACGAACAGTAGGCATGTCCCCATTGATGACTTGCCGCAATTCATTAGCAAATCCTGATACAAGTATGCATTTCTCTACTTGCTCGTCAAATTTTCAGAAAATAGAATCAGACTGCAACCTGTTATCTGCACTGCTTCTTTCAGCCAAATCACTAAAAATGCCCAGAACTCTATGCTTATCCTTATCGTACAGAGAGCTTACAGCCATACTCAAAATAGATAACACCTTGTCCTTCTTCTCTTCAAGTGCTCCTTGAAATCTGGCCTCCTTTGTACCATCATGTTTAAATTGTCCTAATTGCACAGAAGAGATAGTATCTTATTTCCTTGCAAGGCCAGCAGTCTGCATGTATTTCATGAAGGCGGATAGAAGGTGATCCTTAGCTTTTGATGTCTCCGCACATACTGACTGAGGCTCTTTGTGAGCTTCAGCATTGAAGATGCAAAAAACTTCATATGGAACTGAGGGGCTCATCGAATGGATAATAAAGGATGTCCATGAGATTGATATGTCACTCCAGTCCACCTTGGTTTTCTATACCTGCACTCCTGCCAGAATGAGGCGACATAATACACCACCACAGATATCACTGTAGCAGGCTGTCATGTTTCAAGCTTGAGTTTCTCCTGGCAGGGTGCAAGCATGGCCCATCATTCATTCTCATCATGTTTGATCAAATATTAGAGGGTTGCTCAAATGGATCCTGCTTTTCCAATCCACTCTTAGACACAAACAGCAACCATGGGCCATTGAGGGTCCTAGCACAGCTCTGGTGGTCTCCTGATGCCTTCTCCAAGTCTTTCCACATCACTGCTAGTATTATATCCATGCTCGCCATCTTATCCCTTTCCTTCTCCTTCCTTGCCATAATCAATGGAGGAGAACTTGGGTCAGCTGGGCAGGGACAGATGTTTGTGCTTGTGGGTCTGGTTTCAGGTATGCCCGTGGTTAAGTCCCAGGACTTTTGCATCATACCGCTTGCAGCTTCATTATTGAATCCAGCATTGGTTCCCACTTGACTTACTGTAGCCACAGTGGCATGAGTGATATGCATTACATCAGCAACAGCAACTACACCACCATCTCCATCAATGACAGGAAGGTGTAAAAGTTTTCTATCATGCATGGTATGCAGGGCATTAAAAATGGGTCTATCAATTGTTAAACATTCTGGATTTGGAGTCACGACCTTCTCCACTGGAGTGGATTCTGTATGAAGATTTTGCACTGTGGCCCGCATTAGGATATCCTTTGAAATCAGAATATCTTTTATTTTGTCTTCAACTTCTATGACTGAATAGCTTAATGTAAGTTCAGGCATCTTCTTTGATAGCAACTGACAAACTTCTCGACTAGCACGGGTCCCGATATAAAGAATGACATTCATGTTAGGAAGCCACTTCTCCCACATCACTTCATTGTTCATATGGACAGCAACCCAGTAAAACAGGTGTCTCATATCACCTCCTGCACCCTTCTTGAGTCCCCTGATGAAGCAATGGCGACTCCAGAGGATGTGTAAGTAGTAACAGCAAACTTTTTTTTTTGATAGATAAGCACTGAATATATTAAAAAGAGGCAAAAAAGCCACAAGGTATACAGGGGGGTATACAAACCAGCTAAGCCTCACAACCAAAAAGAAAAGCAAAAAACCCCACCAACCCTTAGCTGGAGGCTAAACACTCCAAGAAGCCTATAAGGGACAGCGAATTCTCTCCACTATACAATCTAGCCCAACACCATAAATTACAAATAAAAGAATTTTTTAATTTCTGAATTGCTATCACTCCCCCCCTAAATGCTAGTCTATTTCTTTCCTTCCATAGCGTCCAAAAAATGTACAACGAGATAGACTTCCATATCTTTTTCCTTTTTTTCCCTACAAAAGGGCCCCTCTAGCTCAATAAGACCTCCTTTACAGTTTCTGGAAAGACTCACTGAACACCAAACAAAGCAAAGACCATATCCCACAGGATTTTTGCTACTATACAGTGTATGAGAATGTGATTTACAGTTTCCTCTTCATAACCACACAAGAAACAACAATTCGGGAGTTGCCACCCTCTTTTTTGGAGCCTATCTAACGTAAGCACCTTCCCCCAAGTGGCCTCCCAAGCAAAAAATACTATTTTAGTTGGAACTTTATCCACCCAAATGCTACTTTTCGAAAAGCCGGTGACAACGGGATTGACCACCAAATTGTACGCTTCCTTGACTTTAAACTGTCCGTTTCTTCCTCCCTTCCAAGAGACTGAATCTTCCTCTAAAGTAGGCTTATAACCCCTCAAGACATGAAGCAAGTTACCTACCATATCCAATTCTCAATCATTGAAATCCCTTATAAACCTTAAATCCCAACCTCCTTGACCGAAATTCTGATCCCACATTTCTTCTACCGTGGCGTTTCTATGGGCAACCATGACATAAAGGTGAGGGAATCTTTGGGACAGCACTGTACAACCGCACCAAAGATCTGTCCAGAATCTGATTTTAGTGCCACTACCAACAGTAAACGCCATATTTTCCTAGCACCAATCATTTTCCTTCAAAATCTCCTTCCATACCCCTACTCCAAACGTCCCATTAACTTTTTTGGTCCTCCATCCAAAACCCTCTTGCCCATATTTCGCCAAAAGCACTTGCTTCCACAGATTTTCCTTTTCACAAGCAAAACTCCATATCCATTTACCCAACAAAGCTTTGTTCAACGAGACTAACTTCCTTAAGCCTAGCCCCCCTTTCTCCTTCTCCGCACAAACAACCTCCCAATTAACTAAGTGAACTTTCCTCTCCAAATTTCCTCCACCCCAAAGAAAATCTATTTGCAATTTTTCTAACCTCCGTACAACTGACTTGGGCATACGGAAAAGGGACATTTGATACAAAGGCATACTAGTCATCGTGCTCTTTATGAGAATGAGTCTCCCGCCTTTGGAAATATATTGGCGTTTCCAAAGCGCAAGTCTTCTCCTCACCCTCTCTTCCACCCCATCCCACACGGAAGTAGCCTTATTAGGAGCCCCCAAGGGCAGCCCCAAAATAAACAGTAGGCATAAAACCCACCCTGCAACCCAGTTCCGCTGCCGTCTCCTCCATCTCTTCCACCTTGCCAACTAGGATTATTTCACTTTTATCCAAATTGATCCTTAACCCTGACGCGGCTTCAAACTTATTTCACTTTTATCCAAATTGATCCTTAACCCTGACGCGGCTTCAAACCAAAACAAAATCCAACTCAAATGTGTTAAATGCTCTTTCCTAGTTGTATCATCAGCAAATAACAAATGGGATATATGCACCGGCTGTCTTCTACCTCCTCGGATCCTACACCCTGATAGGAATCCCCCTTCAACAACCCTCTTAATGAGAACACTCAGTATTTCCATTCCCATGACAAAGAGGTAAGGAGAAAGGGGATCTCCTTGGCGCAACCCCTTAGAACTTGGGAAGAAACCAACTGGCACTCCATTCACCAAAACCGAAAACTTGGCTGTGGAAATGCAACTCCACATCCACCCCAACCACTTTGATTCGAACCCCATTTTTTTCATGACCTTCAACAAAAACTACCAATTTATACTGTCGTAAGCTTTCTTAATATCCAATTTACAGATGAGGTCTTTCTCTCCCCTTTTCTGCCAAGAATCAATCACCTCATTTGCAATTAAAGAGGCATCAAGGATCTACCTACCCATCACAAAGGCATTCTGATAAGAAGAGACCACTTTCCCTATCACTTTCTTAAGTCTATTGGCCAGCACCTTAGCCAATAGTTTGTACAGCCCCCCCAAAAGACTGATTGGTCTAAAATCCCCAAGATCATCAGCCCCCCCTTTCTAAGGTAACAATACCAGAAACGTATTGTTAAGACTTTTGATGAAAGCACTTTGCTCATGGAACTCCTTAAACAATTCCAAAACCTCCTCTTTTACGAAGACCCAGCAGCTTTGCCAAAATGCCACAGTGAATCCGTCCGATTCTGGGGCTTTGTCACCATTCATATCCATCAAGGCATGGTGAATTTCATCCTCAGAGAAAGAGCGCTCCAAATACTCTGCTTCTTGCTGACTAATCTGCTCTAACTGCAACCTTTCTATATCCGCCTTCCAATCCGAGTTTTCTGTGAGCAAATGTTGGTAAGCATTAGTTACCCCTTCTCTCACTTCCTTCTCCTCGGACAGCCACACCCCATTTATCTTAATTCTGTCCATGTAATTGATTCTACGATGAGCAGCTGCCATGCGATGAAAATAACCCGTACTTCTGTCCCCTTCCCTTAACCATAACTCCCTTGATAGCTGCCTCCAATGGGTTTCTTCCAAAGAAGCCCACTTAGCATAACTCTCCTTAGCTTCCTTTTTTAAAATTGTGGTCACTCTGGTAATCCCAGTAGAATCATTGTTAGCTTCAGATTTGAGAGAGATATCTTTTGGTGGATCGGAGACTGGAAGTGGATCTTCAGGGATAATCTGGAAGGCTTTGGCATTATCAGGTTCATCATCATTTGAGAAATGGCCCTTCAAACAAGAGTCCATTAACATCAGAAAATCCTTGCCATGTATCAGGTCAAGTGCATGGCTTGGATCATCTTTGTTGGACCTCCCATAGTAAAGCTGAGCAGATAAGACATTGTGCAATGAAGTCTATCAGGCAAAGACTTCAATATGGGGAGCAAGGGTTGCACCTGTCATCTGAACGGTTGTTTTGCTCCCCACCATCAACTACGTCACTGTCCCAATTATCAAATGATCCTTGTTCTATGAGGAACTGCTCTGCATCTACTGGTTTATAGTACTTTTCCCTCTTTACCACAATCTGCTCCTACTCAAGACACGTTTAGCACCACAGAAGCTGCTCTTTGGGCCACCAGAAAAGTTTGTGCAGGTCCATGATTAGGGCCCTGCTTAGAACTCAGGTCTGCCCTATTCTCTACATGATAAGTCGACTCAATTTGATCTGTGTTGAGCAAAAACTCCGCCCTCATCCATTTCTTCACGCATGAAATCCATCCCAGGCTCCATAGGTGGGTCGACAGTCTAGCCTCTTCCACTTCTATTCTCATTTCTTGCTTCACTGATTGATCCTGATTTGCATCATGATTCCCTTCACTTGGAGAAATTCCTTGAGACTGTCGCTGCTCTGTCCCTGCTTCCTCCACCTGACATCCTTCACTGCTGCATTATGATAGCTGAATTCACATGCTTCCTTCTGATCTCTATTCCTTACATTCCATATGCAGAGGATATAATCCATTCTAGCAGAAACAAGAAGATGGGCATGGGTCGGTGGCCACGGAATAGTATTGACAGGCTTTTTATGGTTCTTCAAAATAGGTAAACTCGCTAAGAAGGCCAGAAAGAAGCTGTCTAGGCTTTCCAACTTTCTTATGGGTTCAACCTTTGCTTCTTCAGATTTCCAGTTCTTGAAGCTCATCTTGGTAGACACTGCTTGTGCCAACTCTTCAGCCGACATCAAACCTTAGTCACAAACATTTGCATTATCCTATGAATCACCAGTACTGTTTCTATGCATATAAAATTGGAGAGTTCATTTCCCTGCTCCGCAAGGTCAATAACCGTCTGCCTTGCAGCAGCAAGTTCAACTTCACTGGAACCAGAACCATATGCAGTACCAGCAATCCAACACTTCAGAAAATCCATCTCTTTGACAACTGGACCTTCTTCATGCTCAAACATCAGGGTCTGCAGCTAGGGATCCACAGGATATAGTATTGGGGTTGCAACTCCCAGAAACACCCCAAACTTACCAGAAACAGAGGAATAAAAAAAAACAGAGATAGGAGCAGAGCAAGAACTGAAGAAATAGCAGAAGGAAATCAAACAGATAATGAATGTACAAAGCCTCATTTCAGGTGACATCCATGGGCTAAGGACAGGTGGAATTAACAGAAAACAATGGCATGATTTTCAGGCATCAAACACAGATGAAACAGAGCCAAAGTATTCCTAACAGAAAGATGCATGATTTTTCTTCCTCAAGTTTTTCTTTCTTTTCCCCCCTCTCTGTTCAGCTCTTTATCTCTAACCTGGCTTACATCAATGGATACCCCCCTTGCAGCTCACCCCCTCTGTAGATGTCTCCTGCAGCCCTACTCTCTCTTCTTGCTCCTTTCTTTTCTTGCCTTCTCCAAGCCTCTCTCTAGACAAACCTCACCAGCTAAAATGCTCCCCTCTTCTCTCTGTTTTATCTCACAGATCAGCTCACCCTCCCCGTTTTCCCCCAAGCCTCCCCTGGTTTTCTTGTTTCTCAAGACTCTACCCTCTCTCCCAAAACAGCTCACTCTCTCTGTTTTTTCCTTTTTACCGCTCCCCTCCAGGAAAAGTTCTCTCTGCCAAAAACAACCTCCAACCAACTTGCTACATGTCTCCCTTGCATAGAATATCTCTGCTGCTCCCTAAAAACCACCACTACTCCCACTCACTCTCTTGACAGCTCACACTCTCCAATTGGCTTCTAGAAGCCTCTAGCAGGTGGCAAAAAAGAGGTGACCGAAAAGAAGTCTGCCCCTGGACCCAAAATGAGGGTCTACAGCGTCAAAATCAATTCTCCAAGTTTAAGAACAATTTCATTGAGGACTTTTTTTTTTTTTCCTCCCTAAAATTTGAGTCAAGTTTATGGTTTGTGACTTTGGATAAGAAAGAAAAGAAAAAGGGAGAGAATATTAAAAACAAAGAATGAAAAGACTAGTAATTGAAAGATGAAATAATAGGAAAACATTATTTTTCTAATAATAAATATTTATTTATTATTACACATTTTGTGTTTGACACAGTTTTTAATGAAATACTTTCTATAAAAATGCTTTTAAAAGAATTGTATATCAAGTGTTCTTTTTAAAAAACACTATAAATAAATTTTCAAATTTTTAAAAAATACTTTATAAATTCTATTAAACACCCTATTTTTCTCTAAATACACTTCTTATGTGAGAGTTTTTTCTAAAAGCCTTGCTAAATAAGTCCAAATGAAATCATATATTATTCAGGACAATAATATATCATTGAGTAAAATCACATATAAATTATATTAAAATCCTATGTTTCAAATTATTGTTTTAGAAACCTTTCTAAATGTTTTCTTAGACTACTAGTTCAGTGAGTGCTTCTTTCAAAATATTTGTTTATCAAGGACATGTTTACAAGTGCATTAAAGTGAATTAACCCTCCAGCCTAATAATAAGTCTATGAAACATGAGCATATTATAAGAATAATTTTATATAATTCAAAGATGTATATATAAGCAAAAAGTAAAAGCGTGAGTGGCAGGATTCGAACCTGCACGGGCAGAGCCCACATGATTTCTAGTCATGCCTGATAACCACTCCGGCACACCCACCCCTGACCCAAACAACTTTTCCACATGTATAACCAACTACCTATTTGCAGCACTACTTCACAAATGTGCCAATTATATGGAAGATTAATAAAAAAAAATGACAGGTATTCATGGTATGGAGAATCTCTTCAACAAATGGTTAAGAATCAGTATTAGATTCATCTGTATGTCTTAAGGAATTTATCAATTTCATAAAGGCTTAAATTGAAGACAACATCAGTATTTAGGTCCTACCATGCAGCATAAATATTCACCTAAGCCCGAGGCTAGAGATCGAAGAAACAATGAGGGAATAGAAAAAAAGAATTAGAAGGAACATCGATTTCTGTTATTTGGGGTGATGGAAAACACAAATAGAGAAACTACAATGGAAGCTAGGAGGTACTACAAGGACACTGATTTTGAAGATGAATAGTTGCAGTGAAGCCTATCCACCACTATATATACTTCAAGAAAACAAAAACAAAAATAGGAGCTTCCACACCCCCTCTACATGATGTCCTATTTCAAACAAGAGAAAGACGAGCATTTCACATTCTAGGCATTGTTATGGGTATAGAAGCATGCAGGGATACTACTACAGGAAAGTAGTCAAACATTTTAATGAAAGGATTGCAATATTATAGATGATTCTTCAAAATGTTTAATCTGCATGTACTGTGATCACCAAGATTTAACACTTGAATAACTCACATATCGATGTCAGATGATAAATTTGTACTTCATCGACGTGGCTGCTCATAGGTCCAGTTTCTGGGTGCAACTGTTTCAATGAAAAGATCACCAGGATTCACATCCAGCATGAAGGCCAATGTGTTTACTTCAGTAAAATTAGTTTTTAGTTTAGATAAATCATGAAGAATTTCTATATCAAGCACCATAACAGCCTTCGCTCATTGATCAGGGATAGTTCTTTATAGTAAATTACCATTATCCAACGATGTGTGCATATGTGTGTGTATGTGAGAGAGAGACAGAGCAATGGATTTCTGCACAAAACCTAGTTAGTTACCTTTTTGGCTGGCAGAATCACTAAAGGAGTGTGAGTCCTTTAACCTTTGGGATAGATCTTCTGCAGCCCTCTGCTTTGTATCTTTTGGTTGGACCATATTATAAGCTTCTTGAGTAATTTCCCTCACCTAAATTTAGAAGAGAATTCAGCACTAATATTGTGTGAATTTCACCACAACACTTCTGTTTATTTAGTTTAACATTAAATACAAAATGCAAGGGAAAATTCCACTCAATTAAAAGAATATCTCAAGCCCTCAAACTTTTACATGCGAAACCAGATCATCCATGTTTACTTAATAGGAAATTTAACCAGATTTATAGTAAAATGATTAGAATTATAAAGTCACTCTTATACTTACTCTTTTTATCAGTTCCAAAGGTTCCATAGCATGACACATCTCTTCGGATTCCTTAATGTAACTGAGCTGAACTGCAGTCCAAAATATTAAACATGCCCTAGTTCACTATCATTTCCAGTACTAAGTGATTGATATGCATTGCAAATAAAGAAAAGAAATCCAAAAAATCAACAATATATAATAAGTTTTTTAAAAAAAAATGTTTTCTATGTAAGCAATAACAATACTTTCAGCACATTGGGGGCACTTCTAATCCTAGAACATTTCATCCTCTTTGGTAACAAAAACACCAACAATAGGTTTATGTTGTTGAGGTGTAATTCAATATTCCTTTAACATGGTGCTGTGGTGTAGTTGGTTATCACGTCAGTCTAACACATTGAAGGTCTCCGGTTCGAGTCAGGGCAACGCCAAATTCTTTATTTTTAATTAATTTTGCCTATGAAAAAAAAAATGTAAGTCAATGGCCCTTATTCAAGGGCTGTGATTCCTTGATACTTCAAGGAATGCCCTTGATTCAGACTTTCTTAACATTTAGAATTAATTTGTAAAGTCAAAAAAGGACTTCATGTACACAAGTTATATCTATAAATTCTGGATTCAGTTGAAGCTTAGGATACCACAAAAGGGAAGAAATAAATTCAATTTAAACATCTAAGAACTGATAAAAACCTCCTCTTCATCAAGACTTAAAACAAGTAATGTTAAATTTTAAAATGGTGAAGTTAAATTTTAAAAGTTTCAGGTTAATCAAGATGCACCCATTGGAATAGAATTATAAATAAATGGTATAATGAGGTAAGGGAATTGAGAAATTGACACCATCATTTTCAAATGAAAAACGATCAAACAGTGAATTTCTGAATGTAAGCAAGACTTCTCATCCCAGTGCCCTACCTAGCTTGGAACCATGTGTTCACATGTGACAATCTGGAAAGTAACCATTGCACCAAGCAATGAATTGGTGCCTACTACTCATTATCTCCAACAATTCCCCATCACAAAATGGTAAACATATGCATTAACTAGAACAAGCCAAAAAAATGAGGAAGAAGAAAAAGTGAGGATTGTTTCCAAACATTTGATTCCAGAAGGTCCTGCAACTGAATTTTGCTTCTCATTTTTGTTTATTGAGCCTGAACAAACCTATGATTTCTCCCTCTTGGCAGGGTAATGGCAATGGTTTGTGAAACCAGCTATATCATCCATAGACGATAATGAAGTAAAAAAGTAAATATGATGCATTTGCACGATAGGCTTGTAATTGTATTCCATTTCAGTTTTGTTATATTAAGTTTCAAATATGAACATTGCCCAACAAGAGTTCCATTTCCACAAATTTAGTTCAAAGTAAAAGAAACTGGAAAATGACATCAGCTTGGAAAAGATGGGGAAAATGGTGAAAATTAAAAAATTTAACCTACTCAAGAAGAAAGTATGCAACTAATAAATAGCCCCATGAAAAAACAGACAATAAAAAAGGTCCCTTGATTTAACTTAATTATCCAGAATCAGAAAAGAGAGACAAAAACATTAAAGAATGACCCTGTAGCCTCAAATAACATTGCTTATAAGAATACATTTGGCAGGATACTAGGAAGTGTTTCTAGCCTTTCTAATACTTGAAAAAAAAAATTAGTGTTAGAAAGGCAAGAAACACTTCTTAAAATCACCAAAAACACTCTAAGTTTACAACAATAGTCTTAATTCCGATATACAAGTTGGGACAAGGATTCTTCAAAACAACTGTGATCGTGAACTCCCACAGGCTAAAAAATGACCCAATTGAAGAAAACACAAATCCAAGAGTCAAGCAATTAATCTCCAATTCATGTCCTAGGAAGCACAGTAATAAGAACTGAAAAGGATCAAATGGTGTGCAAGGAATCCTAAAATGTTACTTTCAACCCCTCAATAATTAACTCCTCAACCATGATATAAATACTATTCTCCTCACCCAAATCCCTACAACTCCAAATCACCAAAAATAACAGGTTTCCACCCAATTCACCAAAACCCTCTCTAGCATACATAAACACCAACCCCCCAACCCAACTCCTCAGTAAAATACCGATTTGCTTCATTCAAGAAACACCCTTCATTCTTCCTTGATTCAATTACCAAACATACAAATAATAATAAAAAATAAAAATAAAAAAATAAAAAAACTGTCTAATTTAACAGACACCCACCATTCTCCTTGGATTGAACTACCCAAAAAATAAAATTAAAGAAAAACCCCGCACGATTGGCTTGTTACACTTACAGGAAACACATGATTCATTGTAGCTCATTCGAAAAAACCTATAACGGTAAATTGAAAAAATTATATACAGAAAGACGGGGCATGCCTGCATCGGGAAGAGGAGTGGAGAATTCGCGGGTGGAAGCAGAAGAGGGAAGGCCCTGAAGCAAGAGAAGAGCGGCCATCAGATTGAGGAAATTGTTGCACTTCTGAATAAGAATCTCAGTGACCTCCTCGGCTGCTGTATCTCCACCTTTCTTGAATTCTTCTATTCTTCTCTTCCTCTGTCAGGATACAAGAGAAGACCCAGAAGAGTGAAGACCCAAGGCTGTATGATGATAGATTATCCACCCCTGGATTTGTCCATTAAAGAAAGGTATTCAGTTTACAGTTCAAATCAAGTCAACAACCGGACGTTGTCTTCCCGGATTCCACCCCAGTGACCACACAAAGAAAAAACCATTAATAATAATATCAACTGTAACAATGATATTAATATAGTAGCTTTTTATGTAATAGATTTATATCATTTATTTGGAATAGCAATTTTATAATCATCAATTAAGATGTGGTTTGCTTCTGATATTTTTATCTAAAACCATATTAAAATAATTTTATTTTTATGTCTGTCTGTTTATTTTTGTAAATATCATAAATGTTTGATGATTTTTTTTTATTATTTTAAATCCAAAACAAAAATATTTTGATCATTTTTCAAGGTTTATAACCGAGGCATTAATGTTATTGATTCCATAAAGAAGAATAAAGGGTGGGTGAATGTAATTGCCCATTTCAATTTTCTAAATTTGAGAATAAAAAATAGATATTTTTATTTTTAAATACTGGTAATTTTAAAATTTTCTATCAACATTTAAAAATAAAGACTAAACATAATTTCTAAAATTATTTTAAAATTTTCAATTATAAAAATTTTTAAAAACAAAACAAAACAAAACAAAAATGCAATTGCTTTTGACTTTCCAATCCTTAAACCTTGTGAGTAGTAAAAAAGATCTATAATTGTAACATCCTTCCTGGATATGCTTATATATTTTGAAAATTTTTAAAAAACTACTTAACTAAATTTAGAGATAGTTTTGTTTTTAATTTAAAAAGATTCACCTTGATTTTACCAATATTTAAGAAATTTTTTTGTCCTTTAATTGCTAGCTATCTTGTCAACTATTTCTTATCTTATCATGCTTTCTCGATCTTATGGAAACTTAAAAGCCAAAATAGAGAGAAAAAAAACATTGAAAGAACTTTGATTTCAAGAAAATTTAAAAAGAATAATGTTTTAATATTTTTTTCGTTTTTGCGATTTAAAAATATGGATGGATTTTTTTGAGAACTTGAGTGACTTTTGCAAGGTAAGAGTTGATATTCCAACGAGTTATTTTATAATTCTCTATTTATTTTTCATATAATATTAGAAGTATCAAAATGTTTAAATTCACTTATCAAATAATATTTTTTAAAATATATTATAATTTGCTCATCGAAAAATAAAATAACTTATCATATAACTTTTTCATTGTGATATGATAGTAAATTTCACCATTTAATTTATTATAGTTATTAGTCACCCTATTGTAGTTAAAGGGTATAAATTATTAACCTTCTTTAGATGGGTAAAGATAAGTATTTTTTAAAATTTCAAAATGCATAAATATTCATGAAATTAGGATAAATCTTTTTAAAATCTCAAAATACATAAATATTCCTAAAATAAATAAATAAAAATGATTGGAATCCGTCAAATTCCATAAAAAATATCATGAGGTTTTGGAGTGACAAAATCAATTCTCTCATTTAGGACATTATTTTTTAGGCAAAAATTAAAAGCGTGAGCGGCAGGATTCGAACCTGCGCGGGCAGAGCCCACATGATTTCTAGTCATGCCCGATAACCACTCCGGCACGCCCACACTGGCCTATTTCCTTCAACAAAAATATATTTATTCTTTTTGTCTTTGTGTGTCTTCTCTCCTCTCCCTCTTATCCTTCGGCTACTTAGGCCACTATTCTTCCAACCGTCAGAGGGAAAACACATCCTCCCAATCCTGCCTTCTGGTCGGTCAATTGCTTCTCTCTCATGTGCATATCTTCACTCTATTCCCAGGGTTCACTTTCAAAATCAGCTGTTTTTAAGTTTCTCAGTGATTCTCACTCGCACTTTTGATCAAATTTCTGGGTATGCCTCATGATATGTCATTTGTACGATTCTCATTCATTTCCAAGCTTTAAGCATGAACTTGTTTTCTGGGTATTCAATAATTTTGATTTTTGCCTTTAATTTTTTGTCAATGGTTTGCAGAGACAGCTTCGGTGTAGTTTGATATTCAAATCGGATTGAGTAATCAGTGAGATGGCTTCCATATTGTTTAGAGGGGTTCAAGCCCGCCCTTTCTTGCTCTACCCATCTGCATTGTTCGGAAGAAAAAGTGGTGTTTTGTATTGTACGATTAAAGGCCCACAAACCCATACTGCGGCACCTGAAAACAAACAACCTCAACTGAAAGTATCACCACAAACCAAGGCCAAGGTACTTGATAAAATCTCACAAGATTATGAAGCAATCATTGGTATAGAAACCCATGTTCAGCTCTCCACACTGACCAAGGCTTTTTGTAGTTGCCCTTACAATTATGGGTCTCAACCAAACACCTGTATTTGCCCCATCTGCATGGGTCTGCCCGGCACATTGCCGGTTTTGAACTCAAAGGTCATTGAGTTCGCAGTGAAAGTGGGTCTTGCACTCAATAGTAAGTTGTCTTTGAACTCCAAGTTTGATAGGAAACAGTACTTCTATCCGGACCTTCCAAAGGGGTACCAAATATCTCAGTTTGACATTCCAATCGCTAGCGGTGGATATGTTGATTTGGATCTTCCAGTTGAGTTTGGTGGTGGGCACAGGAGGTTTGGCATTACCAGGGTCCATATGGAAGAGGATGCTGGGAAGCTGCTTCATTCAGGAAACGGGAGTTACTCACAGGAAATTACTTTTCCCTGTACTCTGTGTTGTTCAATACTGTTCTCTCTTGCTGTGGCTTCAATCAATTTCTTCAGTTCATGGTGTTGCTCTTTTCTGTAGTATAATCATGTTTGCGTGTGAGATATATGTTTTTGGTTTTACTTATATTGGGTTTATAGATAACCAAGTAGGCATTAAAAGATAAGTGTTTTTCTTCTTCTTTTTTCCCATTTTAAATTATTGGTGTATGATTTTTTTTTTCCCTCCTCCCTCAAGGATTGTTAACAGTTTTTAGTTGATAATTACTATGGTTATGATTGGTTCCCGAAAAATGTGAGAGAAAACAGGAGGAAAAGTAGAAAGAAATAAAAAGCGAAGGAAAATTTTTAAAAAAATTTAAAATCAATAAATTATCTCTATATGCTACTTCAAACTTATTTTAGTTTTTTTATATAAAGACTACACAGTTTGAAAATGCATGAATTTCTTATTAATTATAATTATATTTGATTTTCTTTGATATTTTCCAAAGTGCAACCAAACATGATAAAATCATTTTTTTTAATATTTTTTTTTCTTAGAACTTTCTTGGAACCAAACATAACGTAAGTGTTTTAAAAAGCTTCTTGATTCTGTTGATCTTTTGTTGCAGGTTGATCTGAATAGAGCTGGAGTGCCGTTGCTTGAAATTGTTTCGGAACCTGATATGAGAAGTGGTATCGAAGCTGCTGAGTATGCAGCAGAATTACAGAGGTTGGTTCGTTATTTGGGGGTGAGTAATGGTAATATGCAAGAAGGTTCACTTCGCTGTGATGTCAATGTCTCAGTTAGACCAATTGGGCAACTAGAGTTTGGCACAAAGGTAGTTTATAATCTAATTACTTGATCTTTGTACTTTCAAAAAAATATATGATGAATAATGTGCATTCTATTGTCTAACATAAAAATTGGTCAACATGGGTACTTTGCCCTTTGAAATTGCAATCTAAGTGTTTTGTTTGATTTCTTTTTCTCTCCATCTTGTTAGATATCAATCTTTACAAAAGAGAGAGTTTGAATATGATGTGATATGAGTGAAATATGTGTCGACTTTCAGGCATAATGATTTGTTTCCAGGAATAGTTCAAAATTCAAAAAGGATCAGTGGAGAAGTGAGTAATGCTTAAACAACCATGGATTTTAGGAGATGGAAAATGGGCAGATATTATGAAAAGGAAGTATGAATACTTTTGAATACTTTGTGAATGTTACAATAAAACAGGGCTAAATTATACTCTGAAAAAGTTGGGTGAGTTTGGCACTTCTTTGGGAAAAAAATTACAAAATTTTGTCACAATTCTTTTGAGCGCTACCATCATTGTTGAAGGAACACATATAACTAGAGTTTGAGATAGTGCAATTTCAAAGTGGAACTAGTCATCATTTCTTTGTTTCTTCTTCATGTTAAATACTATGTTTGGCAGGATGTAGATAGATTTATTGCTCATTTTCCTGTAGATCAATAACTGCAGAAATCACCATATTTTTCTGTGCCATTTTGGCTACATAATTCTTAAACTAAACAACTAATGGGATTGCTATGCAGAGCAGACTGATATTCAAGCATGCTAATCAAAATATGTTAAGAACCAGCATTTTCGGTTTGGAAGTCTACTCAATGAATCCTGACATGAAGTTGCTTTTCTCATTCTAATTCATCTTGAATGTGCCAATCTATTAATTTCTATCAAGCCTGCATAGGTGATGAAATGAGAAGTGGACTTTGGACAGAGCTCAGCTGTATAACAGATGACTGCTGAGTATGAAGCTGATAAATGCCCTCTAACATCCTGCTTCACTTAACATGTTGTAATACAATCACATTCTCCATCTGTTGGCATCATTGGTTATGTCATCTGGATTTAACTTTGGGTTCTTGGAGGGAATGTATGGGATAAAAATTGGAAATGGAACAAAGAACTTCATTATATTTTACCTCACTTTGTAAAATTGAGTCTTTTATTTATTATTTATTTATTTCTGTTTTGCATAAAGTTTCCAATGAGTCTATGTTGTTGCTCATATATTATCTGTTTTTTTTATATAGATAATAGCATTTCATTTGTCATCATGGTTTGGTAAGGAATCCTTTTTCCCATTTTCCAAACATCTCCTTTCTGAAAATGAGCTGCGCCTTCAAAAGCTTTGACAAATAAAATAAAATGCTTTCATTTTCAGGTGGTCTTTGAAATGTCCATGTAATGTATATAAGTATCTTGATATCTGGCAGCTGATATGTGTTTTTCCCTGTTGTGTTGGCAGGTCGAGATAAAGAATTTGAACTCATTTTCAGCAATGAACAGGGCCATTGATTTTGAAATTTCCAGGCAGGTTTCACTACATAGTCAAGGCCAGAGTGATCAGATTGTACAGGAAACTCGACTCTGGGAAGAGGGTGGTCAGGTTGTAGCTACATCCTTGGTTTTTCCCTTTATTGTTTTTTTTTTTTCTTTTTTGTGGAATCAATATAAGAAATGAAATTCACATAGTTGCCTCATGGATGCTTATTTGCTCTAGCAACTTTTGTTGTAATGTGTAGAAAACAGTTACAATGAGAAAGAAGGAAGGTCTTTCTGATTATCGATATTTCCCTGAGCCTGATCTTCCAGAAGTAATTCTTACTGAGGATTATGTTGGTAGCATTCGTAGTTCTTTACCAGAACTTCCAGAATTGAAGCGCCGTCGGTATGAGAAAATGGGGCTAAGCATGCAGGATGTTCTTTTCCTTGCCAATGATGTTAATGTAAGTGTCATTCAATATAGTTCCATATGCTGGTACCTAAATGCATTGACATGTGGAATTAATTAGTTCAAGTCTAAATACAAGAGAAAAACTCAGCTTTAGCCATCATGCATGGTAAACTTCATTTTTTTAAATGTGAAAAAGAAAAGATTTGTGGTTCTGTACCTTTTCAGCATAATAAAATAATCCTTACTTTAAATTTTTGTTTCAGTGTTCTTTTACAACTATAAATTCATTAAATAGAATAATTGAGCCTCTATTTTAATAGGTACAGCAGATAAAAGAGGGTTTTTACTCTTTCTGATGAGAAAGCATATTTTTTCCTTAATATATGAGGCCCCTCTTGAGTGCCTAATATTTTGAGGCATTGGTCATGATATATATATATATATATATATATATATGTTGAGAGAGAGAAAGAAGAAAGACCTTAATTCTCATTAATGTAATAATCTACTTACAATTGAGAAATATATATATATACAAGGCTATATACAAGGCTAGGAGTCCTAACTACCATACATGTATCCTATATTAACAAGGAAAGGTTATACACTATAAATAAGTTATATTCAACACTCCCCCTCAAGCTGGAGCATATACGTCATATGCACCAAGCTTGTTACAAATATATTTAATCCTAGAACCTCTGAGAGATTTAGTGAAGATGTCAGCTAGTTGATCATTTGAATTAACAAAACTTGTAGCAACACATCCTGATGCGATCTTCTCTCTAATGAAATGACAGTCAACTTCAATATGTTTGGTCCTTTCATGAAAGACTGGATTGGATGCAATATGTAATGCGGCCTGGTTATCACATATGAGTTTCATCTGTTCATCCTTTCCAAATCTCAACTCTCGAAGAAGATGTCTCAACCATATGAGTTCACATGTTGCCAAAGCCATAGCTCGATACTCGGCTTCAGCGCTAGATCTGGCCACTACATCTTGTTTCTTACTCTTCCAAGATATTAGATTACCTCCAATAAAAACACAGTACCCTGAAGTGGAACGTCTATCTGTGGGTGAGCCAGCCCAATCGCATCTGTGTAACCAACAACCTGAGTATGACCTCTGTTCTCGTACAACACACCTTGGCCTGGTGTACTTTTGATATATCGAAGAATGCGGATTACAGCATCCCAATGGCTATCACATGGTGACTGTAGGAATTGACTAACAACACTCACAGGAAAAGAAATGTCTGGACGAGTAATGGTGAGATAGTTCAATTTACCTACAAGCCGTCGATATCTCCCGGGTCTCCTAAAGGCTCCCCCTGTCCTGGTACAAGTTTGACATTCGGATCCATAGGTGTGTCTAGCGGTTTACAGTCTAACATACCGGTTTCTTCCAGGATGTCTAAAGCATACTTCCTTTGGGAAAGGACCACAGCAGAACTGGATTGAGCTATCTCAATTCCCAAGAAATACTTGAGTTTCCCCAAGTCTTTGGTCTGAAAGTGGGTAAAAAGGTGTTGCTTTAGTTTCTGAATACCATCCTGATCACTGCCTGTAATGACGATGTCGTCCACATAACAACCAGATAAATACACTGCCCCAAAGAGTTATGATGATAGAAAACTGAATGGTCTGCTGTACTGCGAAGCATGCCAAACTCTTGAACAACAGAACTAAAACGGCTAAACCATGCTCGAGGAGATTGTTTCAAGCCATATAGAGAACGGCGTAACCTGCATACTAAACCAGACTCCCCCTGAGCAACAAAACCAGGAGGTTGCTCCATATAAACTTCCTCGGCAAGATCACCATGAAGGAAGACATTTTTAATATCCAATTGATAAAGAGGCCAAGAACACATGGCAGCCATGGAGAGAAGCAGACGGACAGAAGTAATCTTGGCAACCGGAGAGAATGTGTTACCATAATCAGAACCATAAACCTGAGTATAGCCTTTAGCAACTAAGCGGGCCTTAAGGCGATCAACCTGACCATCAGGACCAACCTTAACTGCGTAGACCCAACGACAGCCAACGGTAGATTTACCCGAGGGTAAAACAACAAGATCCCAAGTGCCATTAGAGTGCAGAGCAGCCATTTCATCCACCATTGCCTGTCGCCAGCCTGGATGGGAAAGAGCTTCATGGGTGCTCTTTGGAAGAGAAACAGAGGATATAGCAGAAACAAAAGCAGAATAGGGTGAAGATAATCGATGATAACTCAAAAAATTGTAAATAGGGATGAGGATTACGAGTAGAGCGAGTACCTTTCCGAACAGCAATGGGTAAGTTATTAGGAGAAGGCAGAGCCGGGGTAGGTGAAGCGAAGGGATAGGAAGTGAGTCAGCAGGTGCCTCAGCAAAAGGGAGAGGAGCAACGACACGAGGGCGACGATGATAAACCTGAAGTGGTCGAGGAGGCATAGCATCAGGTGGGGAGACAATGGGAATAGGCAAGACTTCAGAAACAGGAAGAGACTCAGAAGTGGTGGAAAAGAATGGTGAGTCCTCAAAGAAGGTGACATCAGCGGAGATAAAGTATCGATGAGTCTCAAGGGAATAACAACGATAACCCTTCTGAAGTCTGGAGTATCCCAAGAAGAGACACTTCATGGCTTTGGCGGAAAGCTTGTCCTGTCCAGGAGTGAGAATATGAACAAAGCAAGTACAACCAAAGACACGAGGAGGAAGGAAATAAAGTGGTTGGTTAGGGAAGAGAAGGGAGTGAGGAATTTGATCATGTAAGACAGAGGAGGGCATACGATTAATCAAATAACAAGCGGTAAGAACAGCGTCCCCCCAAAAACGAAAAGGAACATTGCTATGGAGGAGGAGAGTACGAGCTGTCTCAACAAGATGTCGATTCTTGCGTTCAGCTACCCCATTTTGTTGAGGAGTATGAGCACAAGAAGACTGATGAAGAATCCCATGATGAGACATAAACGAAGTAAATGGGGCTGAAAAATATTCCCTGGCATTGTCACTGCGTAACACACGAATAGAAATATTGAACTGGGTTTGGATTTCAGCATAAAATTTCTGGAAAATAGAGAATAACTCAGCTCGATTTTTCATTAAAAATAACCAAGTACATCGAGAATAATCATCAATGAAAGTGACAAAATACTGAAATCCTAAAGTAGACGCAGTCCGACAAGGACCCCAAACATCAGTGTGGACAAGCTCAAAAGGAGACTTTGCCCGATTATTCAAACGCTTTGGGAACGAGACACGAGTATGTTTCCCAAGCTGACATGACTCACACGGAAGCGACGATAAAGTGGAAAAACGAGGGACCATCTTCTGGAACTTGGAGAGACTAGGGTGGCCCAGACGATTGTGAATGAGGAGAGGAGCATCAGTGGAAATGCAAACTGCAGGAGATGAATCCGAGGTGAGGTGATAGAGGCCTTGAGACTCACGTCCTATGCCAATCGTCTTCCCCGTACTCCGGTCCTGCAAGGTCACAAATTTATCAGAAAAGGTAATAGAGTAATTAAGAGTACGAGTGATTTTGCTGATGGAAATAAGATTAAAAGGACACTCAGGAGTATAAAGGACAGAAGTGAGAGGTAGAGAAGGCAGAGGAAGGGCCAAACCAATACCTTTAGCCACAGTTTGAGAACCATTAGCTAAGGTAACATTAGGTAAAGCAGAGGTAGTAGTAATAGAGGAGAAAAGATCCTTATTACCAGATAAGTGATCAGAAGCTCCAGAATCTAGAATCCAGGGTCCAAGAGAAGATGTGTGGGTAAGGCAGGCAGAGGCATTACCAGGCTGGGCAACAGAGGCAACAGAAGCCTGAGATGCGGAAGAGCTCGGAGCTTGAGGCAGCGGAGAATCAGAGGACTGGGCCACATGGGCAGTGCGAGGAGGTCGTCCATGTAACTGATAGCAACGATCGCGAGTGTGGCCAAGTTTATTGCAATAGGTGCAATGAGGACGTTGACCTCTACCTCGGGTACCACTACGGCCTCCTCGAGAGTTAGTTTGAGAAACTAACACAGAAGAATCTGAAGTGCTATCAAATGGCAAAGTCTGAGTGGAGGAGATACGGAGGAGGCGAGCAAACACATCATCCAAGGACGGAACTGATGAACTACCAAGAATCTGATCGCGGACAGGCTCAAGATCCGGACGGAGGCCAATAAGAGTAAGAACCATGAAGAACTTGTCAAGCTGTGTTTGTTGAGCCCCAACATCAGTAGTAAGAGGCATCACAGTCAAGAACTCCTCCTTAAGAGAGGCAATCTGGCCAATATAAGTAGATAGATTAGGTTTTCTTCCTTGGCTCTGATACCATGTTGAGAGAGAGAAAGAAGAAAGACCTTAATTCTCATTAATGTAATAATCTACTTACAATTGAGAAATATATATATATACAAGGCTATATACAAGGCTAGGGGTCCTAACTACCATACATGTATCCTATATTAACAAGGAAAGGTTATACACTATAAATACGTTATATTCAACAATATATATATATATATATTATTGGTAAGAGAACATAAGGGCTGCAACTATGGCAGTTTCCTTGAATCTAACTCGAAATAAAAAGCCTCCAAGGATTGTGGAACATCATTCTTGCGTTGTGTGGTGTACAGTGGGTCTTTCCAAATTCTGTAAAGGAGGTTCTTAGTAGTTGGAAAGGCTCTTTTGTGGGGAGAAAAAGGAAAAAAGTGTGGAAATCCATTCCGTTATTCATTTTCTGGACTATATGGAAGGAGAGGAATAAGCTAGCTTTTAAGGGGGGAGTGTTGGCTTTTCAGAAGTTAAAAACTTCGGTTGTATACAATATTTGGGGTTGGGCTAAAGTGTACATTGATATGGAGTCGAATTCCCTAATAGGTTTCTTGGAGTGGTTAGCCTCCAAATAGGGTTTGGGTTGTTTTGTTTTTTGTTTGAGGGGGTGGTAGCCTCGTATACTTCCTGTATGCTTTGAGGCTTCTTTGCCTTTTTATATATATTGCTTGCTTATCAAAAAAAAAAAAAAAAAGCCTCCAAGGATGGGGCTCCGGTGCCTTCTAGAATCCTATGCTTGCCTTACCCTACCTTTGGTTCTTCAGTATTTTCTTCAAACAATTCTCATGCTTGAAAGACTGATTTTTCCTCTTGCTGGATGAATGATTCAGGTTGCAGGTTTTTTTGATGCAACTATTGGAAAGGGTGCTGATGTGAAGCTGGCTGCCAATTGGATAATGGGTGATATTGCTGCC
The DNA here is from genome assembly GCF_004353265.1 of Vitis riparia. NCBI lineage: Eukaryota > Viridiplantae > Streptophyta > Magnoliopsida > Vitales > Vitaceae > Vitis > Vitis riparia. The sequence goes on along the minus strand of NC_048435.1, from coordinate 9,235,510 downwards.
TACATGAAAAATGAAAAATTGTCTATAAATGAAATTAAACTTACGCCACAGGAATTAGCAGAGCTGATAGCTTCCATAAAAGGTGGGACTATTAGTGGGAAGATTGGGAAAGAGGTAAATCCTTGCCTCTTATAATAATGTTTCTCTTATGCTTCATATTCAAATTGTGTAGCATCCTGATATCCTGCTTGATAAATGCAGTACAAGAACTTTCCTTAGCTTTATGTTCTAGTCTCCAGATTTGGTTGGCTCATCAATGGAAGCTTAATTCTTGGTTTTGTCTGATTATTTGACCATAAAGCATTTCACATTCCAGCTTCAAACTAGCTCACTAGTATGAAACTTTTGTTTTCTTTTATCTTCTATTTTTTTTCTTAAACCTTTGAGTGCTCCTCTTTTTCCATTATCCTTGATTGTGGAAGCCTTAGTACAGAACAGATTAATACATTTTTGGCAACTTAACAATTTTGTCAAAAGAAAACAATATCTATGTGAACCTTTTTGAACATTTACAATCATGCCAATCATCTCTCTGAGAAGTTAATTTATAGAGTAAATTTTCAACAGAGTAACTTTTACTCATGATTACAAATCCAAAGCTCAAATTTATTAGGTAAACAAATGATATCTATATCTAGTCTCTGAGCTTTGCATAGAGCAACCATCAGAACTTTCAGAATGTATCTTGCATTTGTAGACTGAGTGGTGACTATCATTGCATTTTGCCCCTTTTCGATGGCAATATTCAATCTATTTTTTTCAGCCTAAATTTCATGTTGCAAAATGGATACTGGAGAAGTTGTAGCATAGATTGCTTTTATTATTCCTAATGGTGCCACCATAGCCTCCTACAGAACATATTGAAGAGCTGTACATGCTAACTAACCAAGTGCCCTTCCCAATAGCATCTGATGGCAGACTACAAAACCCAAAGAATTCTGTCAGGAGGATCAGCAGCCATTGCTTTTTCCTTGCCAATTTTAAGCTTAGCATCCTCTATGATTTTTTTAACATACATTATCAGGTCTGAAGAAATTCCCAAATCTTCAGTCATTTACTCAGCTTATAAGTGATAAAAAATGGCAGAAAAAGGAATCCCATGGAATAAGAGGAAAACAATTATTTTTCACCCATTTTTGGAGGTAACCTTTTTCTGTTTTTTTTAATAGGCTAGTAGGTAACCTTTCTCATAACATGGAATCAAACCTGGGACCTCTTGTATCCCCATTCTAACCTCTTGAGCCAGGTCTCATGGGCACAATCTTTTCACCTCTTTAATAATACTATAACCTAAGTGGTGAGATATGATTTACTCTTCCTTCTGCAACCAATGCTTGCCCCTCTACAAATTTGGCAAGTTTTAAGGATGGTGAACCACACCTCTCTGGAAAATCCACAACCAAATTTTCTGAAGCAATTTTCACTCAGGTATGCATTTAGATTGTTGCAGAATATCTCTCTCCATGAAAAATCAGGGTCTGGAGTTTACCCTTGAGAGCCACCCACAAGGTGAAGGGATGATTGAATCTGCATTTTGTCCACAAGGATACTAAGGAACTGAAAGCCTGTGATTACAAACAAAATCCTACACCCTCAAAAAAGAAAACTGACCTGTGGCATCTGGTTTAAGATAACCTTATTATTAGTTTCAGTTGATGGCAATTTGATGCCCCATAATTGGTCCTGAACTGCATTTAATTCCATAATCAAGGATGCCATTGACTCCACCTGATTAAGTCAGCAACCCTAGCTTTCCTGGGGAGATCATAGTGATCAATAATGCTAGCACCATGGTTTGAAACGATGGCACCAGAGGCAAACAATTATCATAGAAGTTTTTTGTCCATTTGAATGATATGTAGAAAATTATCTCTAGGCTTCTCTCAGATCTTCAAGATCTTTCTCCATGAGCTGCTTAGGCTCTAAATGTCCAATCTTCTATAAGAATGAGATGCATTCTTTTAACCTCTAGTGACAACTTCAGAAAATTGAAAGCCAAAGATATCTCATTATGACTGCTACATTCTAGTCTTCTAGCCTCTTATGGCTCAAATCACCTTTCTTATGAGCTTTGCAAACTCTGTTCCAAGTCACAAGGTCTGATTTCTTGTTCAGCTCTGGACCAGGCCACGAAAATCTGTCTGCAAATTTGTTTTGCCTCTTTTAGCATTTTCTTAGGAATAAGAAGTAGATAAATGTTGACATAAAACTGTTTATGAATTAAGCATGTAATTACATGCTGTTCAAGAATTGGTTAGCAGACATGAAACTTTGGCATTAGGTTTGTTTCAGATTAGGCACATAAAATATGTTGTTCTATAGGCAAAAACTGCTTAGCTGACATGACTCTTACTTTTCACCTGCTGAGATTTTTAATGTCTTGTATAGTGTAAGACATTGATGTGGAAACACATAAGATCTAGAATATAACACAAGTATTTTTTTAGACGATTGTTAATGAGTTATATCTTACTATAGTTTTGGTAGATGTTTCTCTTTTGGCCTATTGTTGTTATTATTATTTATTTCTGTTTTTTTCTTGTTAAAATTTGCAGATACTTTTTGAGTTAATAGCCAAAGGGGGAACAGTCAAGGGACTGATAGAAGAAAAGGATTTGGTTCAGGCAAGTTATTTTACTTTATTTACATATTGCTATTTCAAATGCATATATATTGAACAAAATTTATATTAATCTTTGTCCAACAAGCTAAATTCTAAATTTTCATGAACTTCAACTCTGCATTTGGACATTTGAAAGGCAGTGTGGTATTAACCTATGTCATAATGCAAATCTCAAATTTATTTCCTCCAAATAAATATGCCATGAAATAGCTATATATGACTTTCTTTTTTTTAAGAGAAAAAAGAAGAGAAAGTAGCTATGCAAAAATATGGGGGAGAAATACCACCCAGGTAATATTTCCAAAGGAGTTGCAAATGGATTTGCTGGTTCACCAATCATTGATGGTTCTAGAACTGCTGAGCCTACATTACATGCAATAATACCTAGAATTACTATTGGAAAAATATATAAAGGGTCATTGGCCCATGCGATTCTTTGTAATAATTATGAACCATCCCTTTAACTAATTTAGCTCTAAATATAGAATCATTCATGTTAGGTTTTAGGATTTCTTTTGGTTTGTATCTTCGTGTCTAAAACCAGCTAAGATTAAGACAATTAGCATTTTATAGTAAACTAGTCCTTTTTAATGCTTGAGAGATTAGACACTTTGGGAGAATAAAACAGAAAAAGAAAAGATTATAGACTGAAAAGGAGAAATGACAATTATTTTGGCATTCATTTGTTTAAAAGTTTGGCCCTACCTTATCATTAGGTTCCTTCAGAAGAACTGGGGTGGGGGGGTTGAGGGTTGGAGGGGTTTGAGTTGAACAAGGAGTGATGTTTGCTGAAGTGGTGAGTGCCTAAGGTATTCTATTCATCTTAGCAATTGTTAATAAATGACAATATTGGCTTTTTGGCATTTGGGGCAGCTTGGAAAACCTCATAAATGTTACATACTTGAGGCACAATGATATAGGTATTTGATCGATCTGAATTCTACACATCAAGCTCATTGAAAGAAGCTTCCTTTTATTTATTTATACTTATTTCTAGAAATTTTCTGCCTCTTATTGGTTGCTAAATTGTAGGAGGTAGGCTGGGAATACCAACTTTATTCAACTCATATTACAAGATTCTTCATAGAAATTTCTGTTTGCATATGAAGAAGGAAAAAAGAATTGAAAAGAAAGAAAGAAAAAGATTCTTTATAAATAGTGTGCGGATTTTATTGCCTCGGTTGAAAGAAAAGAAGGAAAAGAAAAAACTGGGAACAACAATGTTTTAAAAGGTTAAAGGTGGTCTTGAGGCGTTTTGCCCAAATGAGTACAAGTGTAGGCCTCAAGGTGGAACAAGGTGTCAGCCTCTACTTAAAATAATTTTTTTTGATAATTAAAGGATATGCATTAAAAAGGCAAAACGCCACAAAGTATACAGGGAGTATACAAGGCGGCTAAGGCCTCAAAAAACAAAAACAAAAAGAATCACCTCCCTTTAGGTGGATGCTATCCACTCCAGGAAGCCTATAAGGGAGAACGCCTCGTCACCTACATACAATTTGGCCCAACTCCACAAATTACAGACAAAAAAATTCTTTAATTTCTGAATGTTCAACACACCCCTCCTAAAGGCTAATCTATTCCTCTCCTTCCACACCGTCCAAAAAATACACAACGGAATGGCATCCCAAATCTTTTTTCTTTTCTTCCCCACAAACGAGCCCCTCCAGCTAGCTAAGACCTCCTTTACAGTTTCTGGAAAAACCCATTTCACATCAACTAAACCAAAAACAATATCCCACAAAGCTCTACTTAAAATAATAATAAGAAGAAGAAAAAAAAGAAGAAAAATACTAATAAAATTACATGAAAATTAAATAGTAAGAAAACCATCCAATATATAATAATCAAATGAATTGTATGTTATTGTATCTCTCATGCATTTATCAAATAATCTTTAAAACTACCCTCACCATCGCTAGTAGGATTCTCTAATGAATCATAATTATATCCAATTGTTCTATTATCCTCTTTATCAATGTTAATGTCAATCCATTTTTCTTTTTTATCCATTAATTATAGTGATATGTTTTCCTTTATCCATCAATAATAAGATAATGATTATAGATAAGTTCAGTCACTACAATGACTAACTATTCTTTTATTTCTTCTTCCTAATCTCTTCCCTTCATTTCCATTTAAAGGTTTAATTAATAGTCAACTAAGCCCTATTTTTTAAAAGGTTTAACCCTAATCTTGGATGCAAGACAAAATTTACAAATTTATACCAAAACCTCTTAAAAGCACAAGCGTTACAACCAATGAATATTGAGGCTAAAACCTCTTAACAAATGTATACAAAAAGCCCATAAAGACCCTAAACTCATTAAAATGTTTTGAATATTTGAGGCTTAAACCTCATAGCGTTGAGGCTATAACCTCAAGGCTAGAAGCCTCAATTAGGTGAGGCTTAAGCCTCAATTAGTCTCTATGGAGGCTATAGCCTCAAGGCTAATTTGCATAGCCTCGCCTTGAGGTGAGCTTCAAGGTGTAAGCCTCAATAGCCTTTTAAAATACTGGTCAACGATTCCATGAATTCGGTATCAGAAAGATGGGTCATGTCAAATGTGGAGCATGGCCATTAGAATAGGATGCTCCAGTGAGTTCCTATGCAACAGAACTTAAGTCACCATTGGTTTTATATGGAAGCAGATCCTGATAATTGTGTGAAGAAAACCTCATCATTGTTGTGTGCTTATGTTTTCTGCACAAGCATTCTGTTGATAACAATTCTTAAACTTGTTCAATATGTGACAGAAAATTGTGTACTTGTATTGTTTTGGGGATCCTGCTATCCACGAAATAGACTATAAAATGTTGTTTTCATTTATTTTGCATTTTTTAAAAAGCTCAATGATATAGTTCACCGATTTAATTATTAATGGTGGGTAGCTTAATCCAATGCCATGCAACATTTGTTCTCCTGATCTTTTCCTCACATCAAATGAGTTCAAATTGGGGATTTAATATATTGAGGCTGAAATGGCAGCTAATCTTAATAATACAAACCTAGAAGTTGGAAGAACAATATCATAAGCAATGAAATCCAAGGGAGTGTCAAACTAGTTTCATTAGGTGATCATTCATGCAGTTGATGCTAACAACTGGAATATGAGTTGTAAAATGATCATGAACCACTGGAGCCTTAGTAGAAAATTAGATGGTGGGTTCTCACATGATTTAAAAATAACAGATTGTAGATCCTGCTGAGATTGAAAAAATGGTAGATAAAGTGCTCGTTGAGAATCCAAAGCAGCTGGAACAATATCGTGGGGGCAAGACTAAGCTACAAGGTTACTTTGCTGGCCAGGTATGCAGATTGTCTGAATTTTAAATGGTAGTTTGCTATTCTGGTTACATCGCTTAAACTCTTCTTTCTGTACTCGAATGAGATTATTCTGAGGGTTCTTCCACATGCTCAGGTAATGAAAGCATCAAAAGGAAAAGCAAATCCAGGGCTTTTGAACAAGATTCTATTAGAGAAATTAAATGCCAAAAGTTGATAATTCACAGGTGGGCGCATCTGCTTATTGGTTTTCTCATGCAGATTCATGCTAAACTTTTTATCACACTCCATAATATCTGATTTTTCTCGAGTCTATACAGAAACACATATCTTGCCCTTAACTTCACCAATGATAGCAGTCTGGAGACCTGGTGGTCACGGGTATTTTGATTACCATGGGTAGAAGCAGACTGTAAATTGGATCTGAGTCTTGAGCTTCCTCTTCTGGATTCCCATAATACTCTGCAGCAGCATGCAGTTTTACCCAAGCCATGCAAAGTATGGAACTGTCTGGAAGTAAATAGGTTGCCATTTTACTTATTCCCCTATGAGTTTCATTATCTTCCCATGTTAGTCAGTGGGGTGAGTTAAACATTGAACTGTAATTCCCTTTTGTATTATATCTATTTATTCACTTTTTAAGAATGCATTATGTTCTTAACTTTGGCCATTTTGTTTGTTTAGATGGAAATATTCAATGGAGCATGACTTGTTATTCTTTTAATATTATCCACCATGAACAGATGCAATGCATAAATGTTCTGATTTAGAACAAAATTAGATGACATGTCACTAAAGCTGAGAAGAAAATTGCCCTTTTACAAAACAAATCATTCAGTTTTTGTTTTGCATTGACCTGGTCTTATGGATGAAGCTCCCAAAAACAGACACACCCTCAATTTAGCATATAAAGACGAGCAAACTTGTGAATCACAAAACGAAAGCTAACTATTTGTTGATGGGTATCCTTTTCGATTAAAAAACAAAATGTCAACCTCATATCCTGCTGTTCTGCCCTTGGATCCCAAAACCCTCTTCCATGCTTGGAAGCGGTGCCACTGGTTGCAGATCTGGTGGCAGATGCGAGTAATTGCTGCTGCAGTTCATGGCCATGAATGGTGGAACTGTGCCAAAAAGGAAGGTGATGGTGGTGGCAGACCCAACCCGTGAATCAGCGGCTGCACTCCAGTATGCTATCTCTCATGCTATGATGGAAAAGGACGAGCTAATTCTCATCCAGGTTGGAAATCCTAACTCTTGGAGAAGCACATTTTCCACCTTCCTCAAAAGGCCAACCCCACCTGCGGGGGTTGCAGCCTCTTCCACTGAACGCAGCAGGAGGAGGGGACTGGGATCATCTTGAAGCAATGAAGCATGCATGTGCGTTTGCTTTACCCAAAGTACGTGTTCATATTGAAAGGGTGGCAATGGAAGGCAAGGGTGATAAGGCTACCACCATTCTTCATTACTGCAAGCTATTCTCAGTGGATCTGCTTATTGTTGGCCAGCGCCGGAGTCTCTCCACCACAATATTAGGGTGAGTTTCATGTCATCTCAGTTTCTTTTCATTTCTTTGATAAGCAATATGAAATCTTCTAATTCCCTTTTTGCATCGTCCTTCTATATTCTTGTTCATGGGTAGTGACAGGTCTAGGCGAAATGCAGGGCCTTCAAGATTGGCAAAGGCCACAGATACAGCAGAGTATTTGATTGAGAACAGCAAGTGTACTTGTGTTGGAGTTCAGAAAAAGGGCCAAAACGCAGGCTATCTTCTCAATTCAAAAACCCAAAGAAATTTTTGGCTCTTGGCGTAGCCATATCTGCTTTTGGATTTCACTGTGCCCTCCATCAGCTTCCCTTCTGCAGTCACATTGGGGTGATGGAGTGAATCAAGGATTCTTCTTTGTTTCTCATCTTTTGGTTATGGAGTTAATCATATGTATGTATTTGGACATGGTTGACTCCTGTCCTTGTCAACCCCCATATGTGAATGAGAAAGCACCAAAATTCAACTTCCCTTCCTCAAATTGGTAGGCCATTTACAACAAAAGAAACATTTCCTTCAAATTGAAGAGAAGCTCATCATCTGACATTACCAGGATTTCCAGCAAGGGAGCTGGGAATTCCTTTACATAATCCCAAATTGATTGGGCATGCTTCAGCCTTTTCATATTCTTTTAAGTTGAGTAGGCTACAGCCTCTGGGTAGAACTACTTATTGAATTCTCTTGAAATTATAAACTATCTTTCAAAATGATCCCTGGGAGTATAGAAACCCATAGATGTATGCAAAGTTGAGGGTGGAGCATGTGATGGACGTTGAGACCATTCATTTCAAGTTTATTCTAGGCGTAGAGAAAGAGTATAACAAAGGATAAATTCATCATGACAAAATGAATGACATGATATTATCTCTTAACTTGACAACATGGCTCATGAAAATCAATGGCGCAAAAAAAACCAAGGAATTTGAGTTTAGGAAGCTCCTATATATACAAAAGGAAAATGTGAAGCAACAAAGCTGTAATAACCTCAAAGTTCATCGTGCATATGTTGTTCCAATGGCACCTCTACTCTGCGAATTGCATTGTCATGGACAGGAGCACGTTTTATGCCATCTTCGGCAGCATCCCGTCCAATGTTTGCTTGTCTCACCATCCCGGCCTTTATTGCAGCAGTAACCGTTCTTTGCAACTTGAGTAGGCCAATACGCTTTGAAACAACGTAGAGAACAGCACAAGAGAACAAGACAAAGCCAACAATGAGTATGATCCTGTCCAAATAAAAATCAGCATGAAGTCCTCCAGATAGAGATGATTTAATTGGTTATAAATTATTACTTCTGTACCTGTCAAGGACATCTTGACGTTGCATTGTTGTTAGTAGGTTTCTGGTTCGCATGAGCAGTGAGCGGTGTCCCTTATATTCACTTTCAGCCTTTTTTAATACTCCTGTTGATTCCTCTGTATAATCGAACAAATATAGCATTAGTCGAGGCTCCTATAGTTCATATTAGCTAAGCAATTCCAGATCACATACAACAATACAGGTTTTGATCACAAAAAAAAGACTTTTCATAAACTGATTTTTCACCATCAAGATTGATTACTCAACAATTTTGAAGAATCTGTTTTCCTCTCCATCCAAACTTGTCTTAGGAAGATGTACACAATTTGAGTGTATTTACCCTAATTAATTTATGCTAAACAGTCTGAACATGAGTATCAGGACTTGTTTAGTGGAAATGAAATCCTTTCAGCTGCATTTCATTGGGGAGAATGGAGGATTATGGTTGGTTTTGTCTGAATGAAGTCGAGGAGCTTCATTTTCGGTGGGTTTTGAGAAAGAAGAGATTGAATGGTTGCTGGATCATTTACAGAAGGCTTCAAAGTTGGAAAGGTCACTGGGTTTTAACCGAAAATACAGAGGACGAACCAGAGCTCATTTGTTGGAGGTGTTAGTAAATCCTAGCAGAAGATGTTTTCGAATCTCTGAGTTCATGACAGGCTGGAAAACAACATTTGTGGTCATTCCATAAGGACAGAAGAGCAGGGATTGGATGGCAGTGGGAGAAGCAATAGCAGTTGTGATGTTATTTCCCTCCCAAATTGTGGGGAACAGGAGTTTTAAGAGAGCATAATTTGAGAAGGCTAAGCCAGTTTTGAACCCTCCAAAATGCAGTTTCGCTAGTGTGGTGGTTGGGGAAGGGTCAAGAAAACAAGGTATTGAATTTATGAGAAGGTAGGCTGGGGCGATGGTTTGTGAATCCTTGGTGGCAGGTGTGAGCAGAATTGCAATATACAGAGTGTTACCCAAAGTTGTGGGAATTAAAGGGGTGATTACCATCATGCCTTTCTCTAAGAACCAAGGGATCTTCTTTGTGGAGTCTAGTGATATAGCAAATTATTTACGTGAGAAGAGGCTTATTCTGGTGAGAGAAAAAATAGAAATTAAGGTATACAGATGGAGCCTTGAATGTAAATACTACTATTTCGGGGATGTTTCAAAAGGGGTGGATTGAGGTGAAGGGGTTGCCCTTTCATTTGTGGTCAAAGAAGCACTTGTTTCACTTGGCAAAAGGTTGGGGCAAGATTCTTGAAATCGACAGGCGAACTGCAAAGCTAGTAGATTTGATGAAGATTTGGACTAAGGTTGAGGTGGAGGAAAGAGTAGGGATCCCTGCGAATGTGAGAGTATCAAATGGAGAATAGACCTTTTCAGCATCGATAATGGTCATCGGAGAAGTCACCGACGCTCAAGCAGGTAGCAAGGAGAGAAGAAGAGTGAGTTTTCAGTCTTTGGTGGATGTGTCAGCCAAGTGGGGCTTGAGGAAGATCATAGGGCTAACATGTTGCCACGCTTCAGGCCACGTGGGGGTCGTTGGGAAAAGATGGTAGACATCTCCAACACCAACTCCAACCTTTCCATGCCAGCCAGTTTTCAAATTTCAAATCTGGTAACAATGGTAAAAAGGATCAGGACTTTCGGATGCAACTTAATGGGCCTTTAAATTAATTGGGCTGCTCTAGTAAGTAAGTTATATTACGTGGTAAGCCAGCCCAATTGCGTGAAAGAAGCCCAAGTTGTGGAGGAAGCTCAAGGCCCACTAATACCTCAGCAAATAGTCTAAGAGCCCTTTCTTCTGTTAAGGCCTGACGTGGAGGAAGCCTAGATAGAGATTGTGGCTTTGGGCCTTTTTCTTCAAGATAAGTTAGCAAAGTCGACTCAATAGTAATTGGCTATTGTGAGTCTTTAAAGGGAGGCCCTTTTTGAGCCTTCGTCCCCAAAATTCTAGGGCACAAAGTTTTGCTCTGTGGAGGTTCTACTTGTTGCTGGTGCACAAGAGTTGCCTACTCAAAAGGGCAACTCTAAGCAATGCAAGGATTTGAGTGAGGAGTTGACCTCTGTGTTTCAAAGTTTCATCACTGGCAAGAAAAAGCAATCCAAACATCCAAAAGTCTTCAATTAAGGAGGAGACCTTAGTGGGTGGAGGAGGGTTGGATTCGAGGAAGTGCACTGAACCGAAGAGTAGTACTAGTATGGTTATTTCTTTTTTTGGATAGATAAATGCGCAGAAATATATTAGAAAAGTACTAGTATGGTTATTTCATATTAAACAATTCCAATAAATGGATGAAGACTCTTGGTCTTCAACTAGGGTGAACATATTCCCTTCTCAGAAAAGCCTTGAGCATCCGAATAGACTATGGGAGGTGAGGGGCTCCTGCACCATTGTTTGCCAAGTTAGCTATATCCTTCTAACTCGAGAACCTTCATCAAGGGCTAATCCTTAGTTGGGGCTTTTTATTCAAATCTTATTCCCCTCTCTTTTGCTTCGACTACTCACTCTGTTCGGTGTCAACCTTTGTTGTTGAATCCTTTAGAGTCAAGCCTAGTCATTCAAGCCGTAAACCAAAAGAATGAACCTAGTTAGCATCTCTCCCTAATGTTGGTGTTCCATTGTTGATGGTATGGAGTTCCCTGTAGTGGTCAATAACCAAGAGCTAAAAGATTGTTCTTTTTTTGGGACATCACTCTGCAGCCCTTGTGAGCATTTTTTCTTAGTTAGTGGTTTTCCCTAGATCTAGAATCTTCCTCAATGGAAGGTTTCCATGTAGAGGGTCTCTCACCCAGTAAAATGGTCAATGTTATATTCAGTATTGGAGTCTATGAAAATCAAACTTATCAAAGGCAGTGAGAAGGGGTTCTCATTGGACAATCGTCCTTCAGTTAAGGTTTATTTTAGAAGGAAGAATAAGCCTTTTTCTGGAGCCCATTATTAGGTTAGATTCAATAATTAGGAGGGCTCTCATTGGTTTACATAAAGATGATAAGTTGGGATATTAGAGAGTTAGACTCCAAGAAGAAAAAAAGGATAGTAAAAGGTTTTTCAACTCTGTAAACCCAGACTTCATAAGAGGAGGTAATTCTAAACAACTTTGAAAATATTTCAGAGGAGATACTGAATTGTTTTGGAAAGCTCTACTCCAAACCCTCAGGTGTTTCTTGGAAGATGGAAGGTTTAGAGTGGTCTCCCATATCCAGAGAGAGTGTTGCTTGGCTAGATCCTCCATTTTCTAAAGAGGAGGTGCACCTTGTTGTTTTCCAACTAAACAAGAAGAAGGCCCTTGGCCTTGATGGTTTTACTATTACGATGTATCAAGAGTGTTAGGATATGATAAAAGATGACCTTTTAAGGGTGCTTTTAGAGTTCCATAGTAATGGGATAATAAATCAAAGCATTAATGCCACTTTCATTGCCCTTGTGCCAAAAAAGAAGTTAAACAACCAAAATTTCAAATTTCAAACCTATTAGCTTGATTATAGGTTTATATAAAATTATAGCTAAGGTTTTATTAGGGTGCTTACGAAGAGTGCTCAATGAAATAATTTATTTATCTCAAGGAGCCTTCATTGAGGGGAGACAAATTCTGGATGCAGTTTTGACAACGTATGAAGTGGTGGATGAGAAAAGGAGGTCGAGTTAGGAAAGGGTGGTCTTCAAAATTGATTTTGAAAAGGTCTACAACCATGTGGATTGGGGTTTTTTGGATCACGTGCTTGAAATGAAAGGTTTTAGCACAAAATGGATATCTTAGTGAAGGGGATGCTAGTCTTCAACAAGATTTGAAGTCCTAATTAAACAAAAATGCTAAAGGTTGGGTTAAGGCTACTAAAGGTTTAAGCCAATGAGACCTTCTTTCTCCTTTTCTTTTTACCATTGCTACGGATGTCCTCAGTAAGATGATGACTAGAACGGAGGAAGGTGGCTTATTTGAGGGGTTCATAGTTGGTAGGGATAGGACTAGAGTGTCTCTTTTACAATTTGCAGANNNGACACCATTTTCTTCTCTAAAGCCTCTCCAAAATTCTACAAAACCTTAAGCTGATTCTTTTGATATTTGGGCAATTATCAGGGTTGAAAATCAATCTAGAGAAGAACACTCTTTTTGATATTAATGTAAAGCCAAAAGTTGTTATCTAGGTTAACCTCGACACTTGACTGTAGAGTTTTAAAGTGACCACTGTCTTATTTGGGTCCTCCCTTAGGATCTTTTAGGAGGGAATCCAAAGACAATAGGATTTTGAGACCCAATGACTGATAGGATTTCGAGGAGGTTGGACAAGTGGAAAAAGGTTTTTTTGTCTTTTGGGATGGGGGAAGATAACCTTAATTTATTCATGTTTGTCTCACTTCCTTAGCTATTTCCTCTCTCTTTTCAAGATCCAACCATCAGTAGCCTAAAGATTGAGAAATTGCAAAGAGATTTCCTTTGGTTAGGGACCAAGGAGGGGAAGAAAGACCATCTTATTAATTGGGACATAGTGTGTAGGCCAAAGGAGTTTGGAGGTCAGGGGATTAAGAAGATTTCCCTGAGAAATTGTGCTCTCTTAGGTAAGTGGCTTTGGAGATCCCCTAAGGAAAGTTGTGGTCTTTAGCATCAGGTAATTTTGAGCATTTAAGGGACCCATTCTAATGGATGAGATGCCAACATTATGGCTAGATGTTTATATAGATGTCCTTGGAAGGTTATTGCACAAGTCTTTCAAGACTTTTCCCCATACAACTACTTTGTGGTGGGGAATGGGGAGAGAATCCGATTCTAGGAAGATTTATGGTGGGGAGGTCAACCTTTATGTTCATAATTTTCTGGACTGTATAGAGTTGTTTTAGTGAGAAATCTCTTCATCTTGGTCGTCCTTGGTAATTCCTACCCATCTTCTTGGAATTTCAACTTCCAACTCAATCTCATTAATTCATAAATTAAACTTCCTGAAAGATTCATGTCTTCACTTACTACAATCACTTGTCTCTTTCTACCGCAGATTCAAGAGCTTAGTCTTTATCTTTCTTTGGTTTATTCTCAATAATTTTTTTTTTCATGATCTTGTCCAATTCCTCAAATCTAATCTCGTTCCTTCTAGCTAATTTTGTTTGAAAATCAAAAGCCCCTTCAAAGGTCAAGACCTTTGCTTGTTTAGTGGTACGCAAGAAGGTAAATACCCATTACATGCTACAGATGAGAAGAACCTACAAATCTCTTAATCCTCACTCCTCAGTGGGCATTTTATGCAAAGGAAGTAGAAAATCAATTGACCATCTTTTTCTACATTGCCTAATAACATTGGGAGATTGGCATAAGCTCTTCAGTGTAGCTAATTTGGATTGGGTTCCTCCTAAGAGTATTGGTGATATGATGATTATCTCATTTAGAGGATTAAGGAATTCAATCAGAGGCAAGACTCTTTGGCAAATCACTTGCCTCACTATACCATGGATTGTGTTGCAAGAGAGAAATGTTAGGATTTTTGAGGAAAAATACAAAACAAAACGAATGTTATGGGATCTTCTTCACTTCTACTCCTCCTTTTAGGCCTCTTGTACTGCCACTTTTGGAGGAGTTCCACTTAATGTTATTTAACTTTGTTGGATTTCGGTTTGTAATTTAAAAAGGGTGAATATCGTTGAGACAGTTTGATTTTGGTTCCTGAGATATTTTGTTCATGCCTTTATCTGTAGTTTTCCTTGTATAGTGGAGGAATCTAGCCTTAATTTGATTAGGTTTTGTATTTTGTGGGAAGGACCTCTCATCCTTCCCTTGAACTTTACTATTATCAATATATATTTTGTTTTTGATAATAATAATAATAATAATAAAAAACCAAAACAAAAAAACAAAAATTGCAAATCACTTACCTTTTGTCCTATTTATAAGAAATTCATTGTGCAAGAGAAGTATCCACCATATTCACAATTCACAAAGCCATAAGTACTATCATTTTACATTACCCTTTTTCTTTCTAGAAAAACATTGAACTTAAAAGTTTTATGATAATAAGATAAATAAATATAGAATAAATTATAAAAATCACCTTTGTTTTGGCCCCCAAACTTTTTCTTGAAGCAATACTATGCCCAAATATTATATAAGCCTCCTTGTATTAAGATTTTTTGTTAGCATTTGATGGAAAAACTCATATGATAATTACATATACATTTGCATAAAATTTAATCTGATATATTTGGGGGTGCAGTTTTTCTATATGCTTGTTACATAAGTTTCTTCATCAATTTTTTATGGAAAATCTTAACAAAATGACCTATTTGACATTTTGGACAAAACAAAAAAAAATTGGGAACTAAGGTAGTGTTTGTTTTTTTGACTTAATTCTAAATATAATTTAAAATTAAATAATGCTTAATAGTGTTAAGTATTAAGTTATCTGTTTTGTAATATTTTATTTCTATAAAGTATTAAGAAGTAAAAGAAAAACCAAATTGGTTCACTTTAGTTATGGTGATTTACTTTTAATATTAAGAAAAAGTCTAATATTTTAATTTTTTATATTCAATCAAAAAATTTAAGAAATAAGTAATAAGTCAACAAAAAATTAAAAAACAAATCGTCTAAAATCTGAAAGCAAATTGCTTTTAGCAAAAAGTTAAAAAAACAAACATCAACTAAGTTGAGATTCGAAGTATAAGGGTGATTTTTGAAATTTACCCATAAATATATCGTACAATAAAATGTAGTGTATACATGAAAAAACCATTTTCTGTTTCTTTTCTTCTTCTTCTTCTTATTTCTTTATTTAGTTATTTTATAGGCAACGAGAAAAGTCTATTAAAAACACCAAACAAAAGGGGGTCCAACCCATGTGCACAGGGACTGGTAATGTTAATCTGTCAACCAGAATACACTACACATCAAGTGGAATCTATGTGAAGGATATATGGTGGAGATACATGCACAAGGATGGTATCAAAGAGAGGCTTATTGAGAAATTGTTTGAACACTCAGCAAATCATTTCAGAGGGTCAATTTGAAGGTATGGCCTTACAAGGTTGAAGGGGTTGTAAGTTGAACACACAGAACTATAATTTTCTTCTTTTCTTTTCCTTATTATTGGAAACAGATAACAAGACAAATGATTAGTTTTTTTCCTAAGACGTGGAGAAGAGTTAGGAGGATGCATACCAGAACAACAGATGCATCTGATAGCAAATCATCCTGAATTGCCCCCTCAAAGTTACAGAGCAATCAAATTTATCCTCAAAAGAGACTCTTACAAAACCGTAGTAGATGTGGTGTCAGGGATATCTTAAAGTATCACAAAGCAGAGCAATTCTTATTTAGACACTTTAGGTGTCTGGAAAGGAGGCAAAATAAGGTATACATTACTTATATACAATTTTTTTGTAACTATAACAAGTAACAAGGAAAAAAAACGTTTTAGTGCAAACAAGGAAATGCTAATGACCAAATAAGCTTCAATTTTATTAGAAAAAAATTCTAAGGCTGTGAAGTTTTGTGAGCAGTTGATATAAATATTCTTGCCAACAGTTAGACATAATTTTCCATCTAGAAAGTAATAATATTTATTCTACATTCTAAGGTAGAAAGAAAAAAAAAAACATTGTTATCTAAGTTAAACCTCCATTATTAGATTCAACTGTAGACCAAAGTGATCCACACCATGACCACATAATCCAGGTCCCACACAAAATAGGACCAACCATAGAGGATCCCAACAGCTGCACACCCATATCCTCAGTTAAACTCAGTGTTTCATTTACAAACAGAAAGGATCCCACAATCCCTTCAAATCATAAATTCCACAAACGTTTAACAACATTTCAGGTAAAAAATAACCTAGGTGCTGCCCCCCCAAACATATCATACCAAATATACAATTTGTTAATTACCCTACTTTCATTTCATCTACTTTCTTTTTTTTCTTAATTTTTGCATTATTGAAAGAGACTGATTATTTTATAGCCTCTCCTGATAAATTGATACCTTGCTAACTCATCCTGTTAATAATAGTTAGGACTTAACAGAGAACTGTAACACACTTGTGAATGCAAATCATATTAAGCAAACAGAAAAGATGAAGAATAAGATGCACAAAATATAACATCACAAAATCAGTCTATAAAATTACCACAATGAATCTAAGCATCTTACGGATAGAAAGAACCCACCATTAGTCAAGAGCATGGTTGTGTTTCTTTCGACCTCCTATAAACATAAAATGATGACAATTAAAAAAAAAAAAAAAGAATTGCACAGCCCAAAAAAGGTGCAAGAGTTGAGTAAGAAGTGAAAAAAAGAAAAAGAAAAAACACAAACACAAAACACAAAACAACTACTAACCTGAACCATAAGCTGGCGAGTTCGGCGAAGGCTCTCTGTGATATTTTCAGCAGCAGATGTCATTCCAGTCTTTGTCCTGAAGGGCACTTGTACATAATTTCGTAATAAGACATCAGGGACTAAATAGAATGCAATAACACCATGTAGAATACATACAGTCTTGCCCATAACAGAAATATTGCATATATGTAATACATACTGTAAATTGCGTCTGCGAATTGTGGACTCTCCTCCAGCCCCCAGAAGAAGTTCCCTCTACAATCAAATAAAACCATCCTAAATTGAATTTCATTCATACAAGTATATTCTGCGTCAAATTTTTGTCAAAATAAAATGATGCCAATGAGTCAGATTTCATGCACATCAATTAAACATTAAACCCGAATATTCGTACTCAATAAGCTAATACAAAGTTAAGCGAAGGGAAAATTTACACTCAATAAGCGATTACAAAGTTAGGCAAAGTAAGGGCGTTACCTCTTCCTTAGCTGCTTTCCTCATGTTTGCTTTTGCTTGTAAATTCGCATTCCTCAAACTCGAACGCAAACTAATTAAAATCAACACAAAAAGAAGCATTACAAAGAAACATAAAATACTGATCTAAAAAAAAAACATTCCGGTGAAAATGGAAACTTAAAGCTGTGTTTGGTTGCTGAGAAATGTACAAAAAAAGTTTCAGTACGGAAATTTCATTTTCTCGGACATAATATAAGAAAATTGAATTCCGATCATCCAAATATTCCGCTCAGTTGAGTCGGAAACTTTCATTCCTTGGAAAGCTAAAAAAAGAACGAAAAATAAACACAATCGGAAGGAAAGAATCTTTTTTTGTCTTTTCATTCACTCAATTTTGACGGCAACCAAATGGAGAGATTCAGCACATACCTTTGAATTTGATTCTTCCAAGATTGAAGTGTGGTGTTAGCAGATTGAATGTCTTCATCAGTGGGCAGCTGTGGAGCGAGAAGATCAAGATTGAACTGCAACGACGAGAGCAAAGCCAAACCGTCTTGAGCAAGGCCATTCAATCTAGGAAGCGAGTTCTTCTGATCGGATGATTTTCCATAATCCTCAATTGCCTTTATGTGATCTAGGGTTTTTCCATACGTCTCTTCCCAATCCTTCTTCGCCTTCTCCACAGCTTCTGTGACCTTGTCCATTTCAGATACTTTGAGGTAAAAGCGGAGATCTGTTTGGGCTGCCAGAAACTGGAGGAAAAGGAAAAAGAAAATGAGACACTTTGGTGAGATAATTTAAACGCAGCGTTTTGGGCAAGGAAGGATATTAAGCGGCAGAAGTTAATAAATTAAAATAACTTATCACCTCTCAAAATTATACACAGAACTAGTTTTTTCCACGTGCAAGGCATGCGAGCGGTGAAATAATAAGGGAAAGTTGGGTTTTGGGCTACTATATCTAAATATTATGAAAACTAAAACCTATTTTTTACCATTTTTAATTTTTCAATATTGAACCCAAAATATTTTGGGTTTCATGCACTTTGGGCTGAGCTGGTTTTTAACCTAATATGCCCTCTCTTCTCTATCAAGTCAACCTCCACATATTAAAAAAAAAAAAAAACCAAAAAATCAAAAAACCTAAAAAACATAAAATGTTTTGCCTAAAATTTTCTATCTGCTTTGCTCCCTTTCGAAACCCAAATCCAAAAAAAACCTAACCTCTTCGAGTCTCTGTCTCCCCCCACCTTCATCCATGTCACTCCCGCAACTTCTCACACCTACAACTAGCATGCTTCATCTCCCAATTTACTAAGTCTCAGTCGTTTATTTCCTATGACAAGGCCTGCAACCAGGGAGTGGAAGATGGGAAAGGAATTTTGGTGTTGTTTGTCTCCAGCGGTTGGGGAGTTTGCAAATGGATGTGAAGAAGTTTGGGAGGAGTTATAGTCATCTAATGGGGAAGACTCGGCCCAAAGTGCATGAAGCCCATATTATTTTTCTAAAATACCCTTAACCCCACATAGGCACATAGGGAGGGTAAATTTTGTTGTAAAACAAGGACAAATATAATGCAAATCAAAGTAGTAAAGATAAATATATCTTACTTTGATATATAATATGGAAGAAGGAATCAAAGAAGAGAATTGAGAAAGTGAGAGAGAGAGAGAGAGAATGAGAGGAAGAACTTTTCTTTCTTTTCTCAAGATGCTCTTACATGGGGTGTAAGAAGCCTTTTATAGGCTTCATAATATGAACTCCCATTACCCATCTTAAAGATGAGTAAATGGAGTTCATAATGACCATCAATGTGGTCATTCACTACTGTTCATTTACAACACTCCCCCTTGAATGACCACCATATTAAAAGAATATGCCTTATTAAAACCTTGCTAGTAAAAAACCCTATAGGAAAAACCTAGCGAAGGAAAAAGAGTACAATATTCTTTTCTTGGTATATTAGGACTGCCTCGCTAAAAACCTTGCTAGTAAAACCCAGTAGGATAAAACCTGGACGAAGGAAAAAAGAGTACAGTACACTAACACCTTTTTACAAGCTTACTCCCCCTCATGTCGATATCCTTGAGTTGACGCATTCCAATCCTGTGTATTAACTTTTTGAATGTTGAGGTTGGCAATGATTTTGTGAATAAATTTGCTAGATTATCACTTGAGCGTATTTGTTGCACATCAATTTCACCACTCTTTTGGAGTTCATGTGTATAAAAGAATTTTGGTGAAATGTGTTTAGTTCTATCTCCTTTAATATTTTGTGCAATGCATGCAGCATTATCTTCAAATAATATTGTCGGGTCACCTTTGATAGAGGAGTGTCCACATGATTCCTGAATATGCTGGATCATAGACCTTAGCCATATACATTCATGACTTGCTTCATGAATTGCCAGTATTTCTGAATGATTTGATGATGTGGCCACCATTGTTTGTTTGACAGATCTCCATGAAATAGCAGTACCATTGCAATTAAACACATACCCTATTTGTGACTTACCTTTATGTGGATCTGAAAGATATTCTGCATCTGCATATCCAAGCAATTGTTGCTTTGATTCCCTTGAGTAAAATAAACCCATATCAGTAGTCCCATGAAGATAACGCAAGATATGTTTGATACCATTCCAATGTCTTCGAGTTGGAGCGGAATTGTATCTTGCTAATAAATTGACAGAAAAAGCAATGTCGGGGTGTGTACAATTGGCAAGATACATAAGTGCTCCAATAGCACCAAGATATGGTATTTTAGGACCAAGTAACTCTTCATATTTTTCGCAAGGACGAAATGGGTCTTTTTTCACATCAAGTGATCAGACAACCATTGGAGAACTTAAAGAATGCGCTTTATCCATATAAAAACGCTTCAAAACTTTCTTAATGTATGTTGATTGATGTACTAAAACTTCATTTGGAAAATGCTCGATCTGTAGGCTGAGACAAAATTTTGTTTTTCCAAGATCTTTCATCTCAAATTCATTTTTTTAAGTAATTTGTTGTTCTTGTGAGCTCTTCAGGACTTCCAACAAGATTTAAGTCATCAACATACACTGCAATAATTGAAAATCCGATTTCTGATTTCTTAATGAAAATGCATGGGCATATAGGTTTATTCACATACCATTCTTTTAGCAAGTATTCGCTAAGGCGATTGTACCACATGCGTCCAGATTGCTTTAATCCATACAAGGATCGTTGTAACTTGATTGAGTACATGCTACGAGGTTTTGTACTATTTGCTTCAGGCAATTTAAATCCTTCAGGGATTTTCATGTATATATCATTATCTATGGTTCCGTATAAATATGCTGTAATAACATCCATGAGATGCATATCCAGTTCTTCTGAGACTGCCAAACTAATTAAGAAACGAAATGTGATTGCATCCATGACGGGAGAATATGTTTCCTCGTAGTCAATACCAAGTCTTTGCAGGAAGCCTTGTGCTACTAATCGCGCTTTATATCTTATGATCTCATTATTCTCATTGCGCTTTCGTACAAATACCCATTTGTACCCAACAGGTTTTACATCTTCAGGTGTTTGGACTACAGGTCCAAAAACTTCTCGTTTTGTTAATGAGTTTAACTCTACCTGTATAAATTCTTTCCATTTTGGCCAATCATTTCTATGTCAACATTCTTCCACATTTCGTGGTTTGGGATCTTCATCATTTCTTATGACTTCAGAGGCCACTTGGAAAGCAAAAATATTGTTAATAACAATATTATTTCGATCCCATTTTTCTCCCGTGTGTACATAACTTACTGAGATCTCACAATTTTTCAGGTACCTGTGCCTCTTTAGGCCTTTTTGTTCAATATGTGCCTCTTCGGGGGCTTCTTGTTCAATATGTGCCGTTTCGGGGGCTTCTTATTCAATATGTGCCTCTTTAGAGGCTTTTTGCATTATTTGTGCCTCTTCTAGGGCTATAGATTTATCAATTTTAAAATGATCAGTCATTTTGATGGTCTCTTCTAGAGTGCCAAGTTTTTCTTGGGTTCTCATCTTCTGGGGAGTTACATCCTTTGAGCCGATAAGTCTACACGTTTCAGGCGTATCTTAAATTCATTTGTTAACTGTCCTATAGGGACATTTAACAAATCACGCTTTATATCTTATGATCTCATTATTCTCATTGCGCTTTCGCACAAATACCCATTTGTACCCAACAGGTTTTACATCTTTAGGTGTTTGGACTACAGGTCCAAAAACTTCTCGTTTTGTTAATGAGTTTAACTCTACCTGTATAGATTCTTTCCATTTTGGCCAATCATTTCTATGTCGACATTCTTCTATATTTCGTGGTTTGGGATCTTCATCATTTCTTATGACTTCAGAGGTCACTTGGAAAGCAAAAATATTGTTAATAACAATATTATTTCGATCCCATTTTTCTCCCGTGTGTACATAACTTACTGAGATCTCACAATTTTTCAGGTACCTGTGCCTCTTTAGGCCTTTCTTTCAATATGTGCCTCTTCGGGGGCTTCTTGTTCAATATGTGCCACTTCGAGGGCTTCTTATTCAATATGTGCCTCTTTAGAGGCTTTTTGCATTATTTGTGCCTCTTTTAGGGCTATAGATTTATCAATTTTAAAATGATCAGTCATTTTGATGGTCTCTTCTAGAGTGCCAAGTTTTTCTTGGGTTCTCATCTTCCGGGGAGTTACATCCTTTGAGCCGATAGGTCTACACGTTTCAGGCGTATCTTAAATTCATTTGTTAACTGTCCTACAGGGACATCAATCCATGCTGGAGTATTTGCAGCCGGAATATGTGACTTTGTCACTTTTTTTGTATCAATGAATGCATCTGGTAATTGATTTGCAAGATTTTGCAAATGAATGATCCTTTGAACTTCTAGTTCATATTGATTTGTACGAGGATCAAGATGGGTCATAGTAGATGTCTTCCAACTAATTTCTCGTTGTTCTTCAAGAATCGACTTTTATTCCCCTAATGATGGGAAAACACTCTCATTAAAATGACAATCCGTAAAGCGGGTTGTAAAAACATTGCCTATCAAAGGTTCAAGATATCTTATGATCATGGAGGAAAATATCGGGATATATCGGCGATATATCGCCGATATATCTTGTATCGGGAGGCGGCAACACGACATTTTGAGAAGAAAAATCGGAGGAGAGATATTTCCGTAAATATCGCCAAAATATCGGCGATATATCGGCGATATATCGGTTCAGGGAGATATATCGGAGATTTTTTGAAAAAATCGTCTCTGGTGGCAAAATATCGGTGATATATCGCCGATATATCGGAGATATATCGCTGATTTTTTTGTGATATTTCCCCTCCTTCATGCAACGTGATCTGATGGCCCAGATCACGCCCGTGTTGATCCGACGGCCTAGATGTGATTCCAATGGTAATATGGCGATCCAACGGCCAGATTGCTCCCAATTTTTTATCCAATGGCCAAAATTGATTTTCAACGGTAAATTAATATTCCAACGGCTATTTTGGCCCAAATTTATTCTATAAATAGCCCAAATTTCATCTATTTCATCCATTTTTGCTTTCATTCTTCATTTGCTCTCTCATTACTCCAATTTTTATTAAGGTTGCTCAATTATTTAATCATTTTAAGGTATATTTTTTTAAAATTGTAATTAATTTTGTTTGCAATTGTAATTAATTCATGTATTTTCAATTAATTAGTATGTTTGCAATATGGATGATTTAATGCTATTTTTACATTCAATTGTAATTAAATTTTATATTTTTATTGAATTAACTTAGGTTAATTTGATTATTTAATTATAAATTGATATGTTTATTTTAGATGATTATTTGTGATTTATTTTCATAGTTAGAATTAAATTAAACTAGTTAACTTAGCTAAATTATTTAATTAATTTAATTAACATGAACTAGTATATTTTGAATATGAAATATGTTTATTTAATGAATTTAATGTGTACAAATTATTGATATTTAATGAAATGAAATATTTTATGTGACTTTATAATGAGAACAATTACAAAATTAACATTTCTTATAGATCGACATGATATAATTACATCTAATATCGCAAATTATATTATATATATATATATATATATATCAATTTTTTCAATAAAACAACTTTAAAATGTCCATTATACTTCTAATTATATTATTATGAGGTTTTCCTTACATTTCTATGAGTTTTTAATAATTTTAAACCTACGGATATTTTTTTCCAGAATATCTACCGATATATCTCCGATATATCCGATATATCCGTAAAATCGAAGTACCGATATATCCGTGATTACCGATATTTTCCTCCATGCTTATGATAGATGGAGAATCAAAACCTACATAAATCCCAAGTCTTTGTTGGGGACCCATTTTAGTGCGTTGTGTAGGTGCAATTGGTACATATACTGCACAACCAAAGATTTGTAAGTGAGAGATATTTGGTTATTTTTTAAGCACAAGTTGTGAAGAGGAGTATTAATGGTAAATTGTAGGTCGAATAAGGACTAAAGCTGCAGCATGCATAATAGCATGCCCCCAGGCAGAAGTAGGTAATTTGGTTTTCATTAGTAATGGTCGAGCTATTAATTGGAGACGTTTGATGAAGGATTCTGCTAAACCATTTTGGGTATGAGTATGAGCAACATGATGCTCAATATTTATCCCTACTGACATGCAATAGTCAATGAATGTTTGAGAAGTAAATTCGTCAACATTATCAAGACGTATTGTCTTAATCGGATAATCTAGAAATTATGCTCGTAATATGATTATTTGTGCAAGGAGTCTATCAAAGGCAACGTTACGTGTAGAAAGGAGACAAACATGTGACCACCTAGTAGAAGCATTTATTAAGATCATAAAATAACGGAATGGTCCACATGGTGGATGGATAGACCCACATATGTCCCCATGTATTCTTTCTAAAAAGACTGGTGACTCATATATGACTTCAGTAAAAGATGGTCTGATTATCAATTTATCTTGTGAGCAAGCAACACTTGAGTATTCATTGGGCGAAAGAATCTTCTGGTTCTTTAGTGGATGCCTATGTGAGTGTTCGATTATTCGACGCATCATTGAAGACCCTAGGTGACCTAGCTTGTCATGCCAAAGGACAAAAACTTTTGGGTCATCGAACTTTTGGTTCACGACAACATATGATTCAATAGGCTTTATAGTTGTATGATACAACCCAGAGGAGAAAGCCGAGAGTTTTTCCATTATAAGCTTTTGGCCAGATATAATGGAAGTAATGTAAAGATATTCTACATTATCTTCATTCATAGTTTCAATATGATATCCATTTCTGCGGATATCTTTAAAATTGAGCAAATTTCTTTTGGATTTGCCAGAATATAAAGCGAATCAACAATAATATAAATATGTAAAATTTTATTCTATATAAATAACTTCAAGTTTAAGATACGAGAATTACATTCAGAACAATTCGTGCTGATAAGGTGTTGTAAAACAAGGACAAATATAATGCAAATCAAAGCAGTAAAGATAAATATATCTTACTTTGATATATAATATGGAAGAATGAATCAAAGAAGAGAAATGAGAAAGTGAAAGAGAGAGAGAGAGAGAGAGAGAGAGAGAGAAGAGAGAGAGAGAGAGAGAGAATGAGAGGAAGAACTTTTCTTTCTTTTCTCGGGATGCTCTTACATGGGGTGTAAGAAGCCTTTTATAGGCTTCATAATATGAACTCCCATTACCCATCTTAAAGATGAGTAAATGGAGTTCATAATGACCATCAATGTGGTCATTCACTACTCTTCATTTACAACACAAATAAAATAATAAAAATAAATCATATGAAAGAGACGCAACATATGATTCAATAGGCTTTATAGTTGTATGATACAACCCAGAGGAGAAAGCCGAGAGTTTTTCCATTATAAGCTTCTATCCAGATATAATGGAAGTAATGTAAAGATATTCTATATTATCTTCATTCATAGTTTCAATATGATATCCATTTCTGTCGATATCTTTAAAACTGAGCAAATTTCTTCTGGATTTGCTAGAATATAAAGCGTCATTTATATGGAATCTAGTTCCATTTGGCAACGTTATGTTTGCTCTTCCAGAGCCTTCAACTAAGTTTGTAATACCATATATGGTACTTACATTAGCTTTTATTAATGTTAATTCGAGGAAATATTTTTTATCTCGAAGAATTGTGTGCGTGGTCACACAGTCTGCGAGACATACATCATCCTCATTCATCTTGAGACCAAATAACACATGAATTTCAGATATAACAAAAAAAACAAGGCATAATGTAAATAACAAAGTAAATCAGATGTAAATATAAGACATAATAATATATTATTTCATATATAAAGTAACATCAATCAATGTTAATTTTCTCATCA
Organism: Vitis riparia; assembly: GCF_004353265.1. NCBI lineage: Eukaryota > Viridiplantae > Streptophyta > Magnoliopsida > Vitales > Vitaceae > Vitis > Vitis riparia. The sequence continues at coordinate 9,209,604 of NC_048435.1, read as the reverse complement.
TTTATCAAATGGTCTATTTTTTCATTGGGACCTCCAAAGAAATCAATGTCATAGTAGGTTAGGTCCAATCCATCACCATCGGTAAAGTTCATCTCTATCTTTTTTTCTTTAGCTTTTATTGATGCTTGGTAAAGGTCAACCAAATGTTTGGGCGTACGATAGGTACGCGACCAATGCCCCTTCATACCACATCTATAAAAATTATTCTCATAGTTCTTAGGAGGTTTATCTTGTAAATGCTTCCCATTTTCTTGTATTGTCTCAGTATTGTTCCACTTCTAGTGGTGCAATGAGGCTTTCATTTTTTGAGAATTATTACTATAAGAACCATGGTATTGGGGGTTTCTTCCACGACCACGACCACGTCCTCGTCCTCGTCCACAAGTTTGGGACGATATTGCATTCACTTCAGGGAATGGTTCAGATCCAGTTGGACGAGACAGGTGATTTTTCATCAAAAGCTCATTATTTTGTTCAGCAACAAGAAGACATGATATTAATTCAGAATATTTTGTAAATCTACGCTCTCGATATTGTTGTTGCAAGAGCACATTCGAGGCATGAAACGTAGTAAAAGTTTTCTTTAACATATCTTCCTCTGTGATTTTTTCTCCACACAGCTTTAATTGAGAGCTGATTTTGAAAAGTGCGGAGTTGTATTCATTAACATTTTTAAAATCTTGCAACCTTAGGTGCATTCAATCATATCGAGCTTTTGGGAGAATCACAGTTTTCTGGTGGTCATATCTTTCCTTCAAATTAATCCATAGAGTAAAAGGATCCTTTACCGTAAGATACTCATTTTTTAAACCTTCATGGAGGTGATGACGAAGGAAAATCAATGCTTTTGCGCGATCCTGCAGGGATGCTTAATTTCCTTGTTTGATCGTAGCTCTAAGGTTCATTGCATCAAGATGTAATTCAGCATCAAGGATCCAAGATAGATAGTTCTTTCCCGAAATGTCAAGTGCCACAAATTCGAGTTTTGTGATATTCGACATTGTCAAATAACTTCATATATATGACAAAACAATATTATTAGAATCAGTTATAATAACTTGATAACATTGGTATAACTTTGATTATAAACAAAATCAAATAATTTGTTTATAACTTTTAACAATATGTAACAAAACAAATCAACAATAATATAAATATGTAAAATTTTATTCTATATAAATAACTTCAAGTTTAAGATACGAGAATTACCTTCAGAACAATTCGTGCTAATAATGCGTTGTAAAATAAGGACAAATATAATGCAAATAAAAGTAGTAAAGATAAATATATCTTACTTTGATATATAATATGGAAGAAGGAATCAAAGAAGAGAATTGAGAAAGTGAAAGAGAGAGAGAGAGAGAGAGAATGAGAGGAAGAACTTTTCTTTCTTTTCTCGGGATGCTCTTACATGGGGTGTAAGAAGTTTTTTATAGGCTTCATAATATGAACTCCCATTACCCATCTTAAATATGAATAAATGGAGTTCATAATGACCATTAATGTGGTCATTCACTACTCTTCATTTACAACAAATTTCAATTTTTTTTTTTTTTTTTGTGTTTTTTTCTTCTTTTCTATTCCCTGTTAAGTATTACTCATTTCTAACTTTTTGTTTTTTGTTTTCTTTTTCTTCCAATCTATATTTCTATTTTATGTCAAATAAAAAGCAATAATTTTTTTTTTCATTTTTAAAGATATTGAATCTTTTTTACTCTTATTATAAGCAAGGATAAAATTTTTGGGATTTTTCATCCAAATATTTGTTATCTTTTAGTTTAATTTTCATTTTTTATTTTAAATTTATATTACCCTTTCATTTATATTTTTTATATTTTCCGCATTAACCATATTTTAAAAAATTTTAAAATTGACTATCACTTCACTCTTATTATATATATATCCTTTGAGCTTTTTAATTTTTGATGTTTTTATTTTAAAATTTTTAAAATTTTTAAAAAGATAAATTTATTGAAAAAATAACTAAAATATGAAGTTCTAATATTATATTAATAATTTTTCTTATCTAGATAAACTAATGCAAAGTATTTTGACTCACAACAAGAAGATTATACAATCTTTTAGTGAAACTTTAGAAATTAAATTTCAAATAAAATATGTTATATAAAATTTTATCTAAAAATTATTGAAAGTGGTATTTAATTTTTTTTTTGTTGACTTTCAAAATTATTTAATTTTTTACTTGAAAAGTAATAGAACATGTTTACAAAAAAAAAAAAAAATTATTTTTTCATTTTTTAAATAAATGAGTATAAATATATTAAAAGAATTAAAGATAATCTTAGTAAAAAATTTGATAAACATGATTATAATTTTAAATATATATTCATTTGGATAAAATTTCACAAAAAATATATATATATAGTGGAAAGAAAGAAAATTGCTAAAACTACAAAAACAAAATATGCAATTACAAAATTTTGATGATGAAATTTAAAAATAAAATTCAAAACAATTCTTGAGTGAGAGAATTAGAGTGGGGTGTGGACCCTGCATTTCGGCTCATGTGTTTCCCACTCGATGACGAGCTCGATTTTTATTTTGAAAAATGATTTTATTTATTCAAAAATGACTTGGAGTCGCCACTTATTTTTGTTTTATTTTTTTTCAATTCCTCAATCAACTCACTTTAAAACATCAAGAGTAATGGAGCACTCATTCAGTGTGTTATTCTGCCAGCAATAGGGTCCATAGACTCACTGAAATTCACACTTCAGCTTGCTGTAACGGGAATACATATTCAAACACCCGAAACTTTGATATTTACATGGAGGTTCATGAAACGCAGCCATGATGATCATCTTTGACATGAACTATATGCTTGTCAGTCTGCACTTCATCCTTGTACCATTGATATTCCATTTTCTGCAAGTAGGAAAAGCCTTTTCGATTTGTCAAGTCAGCATAAGAAGGCATTGATTCCACAAAAGACACACTGGCAGACTCATACTCCTGAATACTCACAACAACCCCTCGAATTGTGTCCCTATATTCTGGTAAATGCATACGCCAGAAATACTCCACACAAGAGAATGAAACCAGTATTCTTATTGAAATTTCCATTTGATTTTCCTTGGTGAATTTTCCTTCCCATATATCAAACAGACACAGTAAATCGTTTTTTCAAATGGTGATTCTACATTCGCGATCTTCAGACTTTATCACAAGACTTCAAGTCTATAGTGTGCTGGAAATTCGTTATCTCAGAAAATCCATCGTCAAAACCAAACCAAGGCACACCACTCTCATGTCCCATTCAATTAAGAACAGAGGAAACACATGAAAAGAGCCTTTATAAAAATAGAGTATAAAAACATAAAATTAATGAGTGAAGCCCTGTTTCATTGTTTCATCCACGGGCTTGCAAGAGGATTGGGAGACTATGGGTTCATACAAAACAGGGGAGTAAATTCTGAGATATCTCACAATGAAGCTAAAAACAGATTCAAGTTGCTTTTCAACGAAGCCAAGAAGGGAAAATGATAAAATAATATCAACGAATCCATGGTTAATTTAGAGATCATTGAAAGCTAAAAATACAACTTGGAAAGACATACCCAAAACAAGAAAATGATATCCAGAAACAAAAACAAAGAAGATAACAAACAGGGTCCATACCTGAAAAACCTCATCACAAGCGAAAGCTCACCTGACTTCAAGCTCTCACGAAAACTCCCTAAGCTACCTCAGAAAATCAGTCTGCTCTCCAACCTCTGAATATCCAGCTTGCTTCTCAAGAATGTCTTTCTAAGCTCTCCAAAACTTTCCTCTCTGCTACCCCTCTCAAAAACCCCTCTGCTCAAAACTATCTTCCAGCTAGTAACAAAAGCACCCTGCTCCCCCTGCGGTCGCTTGCTCCTCTCGCTCTCATCCAGACTTGCCCCCCCATAAGAAAATCTTGTTCTTTTCTCTTCACCTCGTTCTTCTCCACTCTCTGCAGAATATCCTCTCTTCTCTTCTACCAGATTTTCCCCTCCAAAAATATCTCCTAACCAACCTCTCAAAAAAAGCCACCCTACTCTGCCAGCATGAAAAGCCCCCTCTGAAAAGGCCCCTTACTCTACAGAGGACACTCCCCCTATAACAGAAACGTTCTCCTCCTTGAAGATCCTTCACATGTGTCACTTCTTGATAGCTCCTCAAAAAACACTATCTAATTCCATACCAGCCAATTAAAAGATGCCATGCGGTCTCCTAGGGTTGTGACACTTGGCAACACAAGCTGCATGAAAAGTGAGCCCCAAATGGGGGTCTACATGGGGAAAAATCCTTGAGTGGAAAAAAAATGGGAAATTTTTTCAAAATCACTTGAAATCCTTAACAAAAAGTAGTCTTATACACCCTTATACAGTTAGTAAATTTGTTTTGTACAGTTAGTGTAATACTATAGACCCCCATTTTTGGGTTATTCTTGTAGGTGTTTATTTTACCAGGTGTTAGAATTTTATATGGCCACTTTCCCTCTTTATGGTGCATTTCCCATTTCCTTGTGATTTTTCCATTTTAAATTAGGTTTCTAAAATCTGCTTTCCATCAAAATAATCTGAGTCTTTTTAAACTTCATCCTTAGAAAATAAAATTCCATTGAAATAAAGGTTTGCTGCCATATTTCTTTCCAGCAAGCGCATTTCACAAATTCCTCTCGGTCTTTAATAATTTTTCCGATCTTCACGTTTTTTTTTAATAATCATGAATAATTCTATAATTTCAAGTAATGAAATTTATGGAGTTAATTCATGCTAAAATAAATCGGGCTTTGGTGGGGCCCAACATTTGTGATTTTCTCATTGATTGATTGATTGTTATGCTTAACTAATTTGCCTCACTCCATGACATGCATGCGATTATTCCATGTTCGTTTACTAACCTTTGTTTTCCATGAAGTAATCAACTCATTACTCAGGTACACTCTCTGTCTTTCTTGTTCATTCGATTATCTTTAGATTGATATTATTTTGGTATTCATGTTTAATCAATCAATTACCACACTCGCTTTAATGTCTTTAGTAGAGACCCATTTTATAGGCTTAGAGGAGTGCTATGGTTTTTACCGTACCTTCCCAATAAGTAACCTGACCCCCGAGCCTAGATTTGGTTTTTCACAAACCTTCTTTTTCAAATAAGGAGTAACACTTAGAGTTTTCTTTCTTATTTTGTTTTCCTTTTAAAATAAAACAAAAATAAGTGACAACTCCAAAACTTTTCAAAAATCATTTTTCAAAATATAAAAAGTGAGTCGCGCCATTCGAGTGGGAAACGCATGCTTCCAGAAATGCGAGGTCCACAAATACCCTTATACAATAACTCAAATTTCATACATCGTCTCATGAATATTTGATAATAGGTCAGTTAACCATGTTTGCATTGATTTGGTTTTAAAAAAGAAGAAAATTGTTGTATAATTTTGTTCTACAATTGTCATAAGTGAGGTACCTATTGAAATGATTATATACAAGTTAGATAAAATGCATGAGATGAATGTATGTTAAACCAATGTGTGTAAGGAATGTCACCCATCCTCGGTTAGAGGAAATAAACAAACAAGTTTTTCAGAATCACTTAAAATCATTCACAAATGATAGTCTTGTACACCCTTATACAGTTAGTATATTTGTCATGTACACTTAGTGTAAATACTTTGTATAGTGACCAAAATTCCATATACCCCCTACTCAATGTGTAACCATAGTTAGGTTAACCATGTTTTTATTGGTTTAGTTCAAAAAATAGTGGAAGATGGAAAAACAAAATTTTCTGTCAAACATCATTAGTGGGATAAATATTCGAATTGTCATGTGTGAGTTAAATAAAATGCATAAGATGAGTGTGTGATAGAGGAATGCATACCTTGAAAGTGTGCAATCCTTAGATGACAAGACAAAAAAAAGAGTTGTCCAAAATTGATTGAAATCTTACACAAATGATAGCTTTGTATATACCCCTTGTATAGTTAGAACATTTGTTTTGTACAGTTAGAACATTTGTCTTGTCTAATTGAACATTTACCTTATACAATTAATATAACACCCTTATACAATAGTACAAATTTCATTCATATGCATACATTATGTGTCTACATATGATGTGTGAACCATGTTTCTAATGGTTTGATTTAGAAAATGATATAAAAAGTAAAAACAAAATTTTTCCCTAAACATCATTATTAGGGTAAGTATTTGAATTGTCATATACGAGTTAAATAAAGTACATGAAATGAAAGAATTTGTGGTAGGAGAACGTATAATCCATATATGACGAGAAAAAAAAAGTTGTTCAAAATGTACAGTCTTATACACCCCTTGTACAATTAGTGTAATAGGCTTGTATAATGATATAAATTTTATAAATATGTATAAATTATGTTCACATGAGTGTGTAAACTATGTTCCCAATAGTTTGACATTTAAAATAATTAAAACAAATAAAATCATTATTTTATTTTATTTTCAATGCAAAATGTAATTAAAAATAAGACAAAGAAATTACTTAAAAACTATTATTTAAGCCAAATTTATTTATTTATTTCCTTTTATTTTTGGAAATAAAGAAAAAAAAATAAAAAATTTATTTAACCATAAGAAATATAAATATAAGTTCGGTTAGAAAATACCAAATTTATTTATTTATTTCATTTTATTTTTGGAATTAAAGAAAAAATAATAATAAAAAAATTATTTAACCTTAAAAAATATTAATAAAAGATATGTTAAAAAATAGAAATAACCCCAAATTTATTTAATTATTTCATTTTATTTATTTAAATTGGAAAGTAATTTATTTTAATAGATCAAAATGTGCACAATTAATCTATTAATTTGTTAATTATGGATATATTAAAATTTTTCTATTAGACAAAAAATAAATAAAGAAAATAAAATTAAAAAGATTAATAAATATATATAATTTAGTTATTTAATTATTTTTTATGTAAAAGATAGTCCCACAAAAAACACATAATTGACTTAATTCCTTTGTTTAATTGTCAACATACTATATATATATATATATATATATATATATATATTATTTTGTTATTAAAATAACTAATGGAAAAAAATAAAAATGGATAATCAATGAATGAAATTTAATTTTTTTTAATTATTTTCATATAAAAAAATAGTACTAAACAAGGTTTTTAATTTTTATTTTTAAAAATAGTTTTCATTTTTTTTAATTAAATGTTTTTTCAAAAAGAGAATATAAAAAATATAAATCATATTACCACTTTTTTAGAAAGCATTTTTTAAAATAGTTTTTGAATGTAATTTTTATTTATTTATAATTTAAAATAGAAAATAATGCTGATTTTCAATTATTTATATAAAAAAACAATGAAAAATCCAAATGGTTGAAATAAAATTATTATGGTTGCATAATAATGGTGCAATAAAGACCAAAAAAACTTATGTGAAAGGTTAATGGGTATTTTAATCCATCACTATTTTGTATCCTTAAAATCAATTAGAGGTAATATATGAAAATTTGAAGGGTATATTGGTCTCTTAATATCTTATATCGTTTCCATCAATTATATAAGTTACAATATCTTATATCGTTTCCATCAATTATATAAGTTACATGAATCAAAGCTTAATTTTTGGGTAGCTTAATTTTTGGGTCCAGTTGGACTCAGAACACAATTGTCCCATAATAAAGTTAAATATTATATAATTTTTTTTAATTATTTAATAAAATTTATAAAAAAATAATTTTAATAAAATATAAAATAAAATAAAATATTTAAAATTTTAAGTATCTATCTTTTAAAAAATATTGTAGCATGAAAACCTTATACACATATTTATTCTGTAATTAATTATTTTTTTTCGATAAATTTTTTTCCTAAAATTTTAAGAAATACAAAAATATTAATTTTATTTAAATAGGATTTCTTAAACATAATATTTCTTAAACTTTTACAAAACTAATATAATAATCCTATTCAAATAAGATTTCTAACTCTTATCAAATTAAAATAAAAATAAATTATATTTCCATCATAATCTTCTAAACAGAAAAAGGGAGATCCCAATTTTATGGCATATGTTAAAATTAGAAAATAACTAAGTTTTAAACTAATATATATATATATATATATATATATATATATAGAGAGAGAGAGAGAGAGAGAGAGAGAGAGAGAGAGAGAGAGAGATATCTTTCCAAGTAAGCCACGAGTTTTTTTTTTTTTTTACATATATATATTTGTTATAAAGAATATATTAGAAAAATGTAGTCATAAGTTTAGATTTTCAATTTTATATATTTGAGAAATATTAATTTTATAACTATTAATATTTTTGTTTGACAAATATTAGTTTTCTTTATACTACTATCAAAATAAGATGTGCCATGCATGCCATTAAAATTAATTATTTTATATTTTATTTAAAAAATAATAATCTTTTATATTTTATTTAGAAAAATTATAGGAAGTACATGAGATGAGACACACAAAAATCCTTAAATAAGTAATTAAAAAACTTAAATAAAAACAAAAACATATAAAATTCAAATTAACATTTAAATTACATTATCAAGAAGTAATACAAAGAATAACTAACATTCTAGATATTTCAGGGACCATCAAGTCGCATCTTCTCCTTGGTGGATTAGATGATTAAATAGACATTGTATCATGTATTGATTCCCAACAAGTCATATAGCCTCACAATTCCAATGTCTACTTCAATATTGACATCCGTCTTTGCTAAAAAAATGGAACAAATTAGAAGAAATCTTGACGGATATTAATTAGATATTTTATAGTTGGTAATTAAATTAATAAGAATGATAATTAGATCTTCTATATTTAAATAATAATTAATAATAATTTAAATTTATAAAGTGTGGAATAAAAGAAGTTTCTAGGATAATACTAATACATGTTATATCATCCAAAATTAATGCACGTAGGCTTACAAGAGACCTAACCTCGTCTATTGATATAAGCTTTATCTTTGCCTTCATTTAATACCTGGATTTCAAAATTGGCAAGATGCTAACCTGGTACCAATAACATTATTAAAGAATCTAATTGCTAAAGAGGATGGTAGGATTTATTGACCTAACCCAATTTAATTTTTTGATTTCAGTAGTCAACAAGTAAATAAGATAGTATGATATATTGACAGAATTATCACAACTCTGTATTTATTATGAGATTATTGTTTATCTTGATCATGATTATGACTATGATTCGAGTGGGCGTTAGGTATATGTTAAAATAGTGACCCTTTCTAATAGGTATCAACAATTAGGTGAAGGGCAAAATTTAGTTATTTTTGCCAAAAAAGACAAAAAAAAAAAAAAAAACAAGCTCTTGTTAGTCTTATCAACACGTGTACACCAACAAGCAACTTCTCAGTATGATGATCCAAACTCATTTTGTTTTCCATTTTATGTTTTGCATGACAAAGATCCACTTCCAATCGTTGGTAAATTTTTTGACATAAAAGCAGAAAAAGCAATCAATCGGTTTATTACATCCCAATACAATTGAAAGCAATAGATAGAAAGTTAGAAAGGGAAGAGTTAGAAACCAGTAATGAAGAGAATGTATGAACCCAAGGTATGACCCAACTCGACTTCCAACTCGATGCATTCAAGCTGAGCTCAACCTAAACTAAAATTATTAAATTTGGATTAACTTGCCTGAGTAACAGTTATGTAATTTTGTATTTAATCACCAAAATAAGAGAATTACATATTCTTTATTATAGAAAAATATACCCACATTTTTTTTAAAATATAAATTTGTTGAATATTCTTTTATTAAAATAAATTTATTTGTACAAAATTTATCATGTTACATGGAAATTATGATTTTATAATTAAAAAAATGGAAATGAAATATTAGTATAATATGGGCATAATATAAATAAAAAATAAAAAAATAAAAAATACAATAAATTAAAGAAATCAAACGGTGTCATACTAGTATACTACTTTGGAACCACAAAGGAAACTAATTCAAATAAAAAAATTGGAACGAAATAAGAAAACCCATTGAAATAGAATCCTTCTTTGAAAAGAAATAAGGAAAGTCATTGAAATAAAATCCTTCTGTAGAAAGACCAGGGAACTATAAAATCTTCATATTTCTCAAATCAATCGAAAGCTTCAATGGGGATTAAAAGAAAGCGCGATGCACCCTGGTCGGAGCTCCAAATCGATACATTGGAATGCATTTTGAGAAGATTGTCCTTCCTCGACATTCTTCGCTTTAAAAGGGTATGTAGTTGGTGGTTTTCGGTTGCAGAAAGCTATGTGTCTTCTTCATGTTACCGTCTTTGTTTCCAAACACCATGGCTCCTTCTTCCTGGGCCAGAAGAGAAGGAAGATGATGATGATGATGAAGGGGAAGGTGGTCTTTGTTTCTTCAATCTGGATGAGAAAAGGGAGTACAGAGATGTTTGCATGTGTAGGGAGGTTTATGAAGGTTGCTGTGTGGGGTCCTCTCATGGCTGGTTGGTTCTTTTGGACAAAACAGCAAATCTGAGTCTCTTTAACCCCTTTTCGGGTGCTCGAATTCAAGTTGGTTCATTGAGAGAAGGTTTGGAGTTTACTGATGTTGATGCATACACTGTCAGGGAAGATCCCAGGGCCTTTGTTCCTAAAGCTGTTGTGATGTCCGACAGTAAGAAGAACAAGGACAAGGATGGAGTTGCCCTGATATACGGAAGCAGGAAGAAGCTAGCTTTCTGTAGGTATAGAGATGGCAGATTCATGGGCCTTGATGGTGCTCACCAGCCTTACCACGATATCATATGCTACGATAATGTGGTTTGTGCATTATCGGATATAGGGTCAGTTGAAGTTTGGGATTTTAGTAGGTCTTTTCCTACTAAGATTATGGATACGACGCCTTCCTTTCCCTTGAAAACTGCGAACTTTGGAAGAAGTTTCAGAGATCTTTATTCGAGCCATTTTTATTTGGTGGAATCATGCGGGGAGCTTCTGTTTGTGGTGAGGTTTATAGGAGAATTTGTGGATGGGGATGGGAAACCAGTTCGAGAGGCAGACCTCCTTGATGATGAGGACATCCAACCCAAGATTTGTCCCTACAAGACGTTGTTGTTCCATGTTTACAGGCTTGACCGCCATCAGAAAAAATGGGAAGAGATGGAGACCTTGGGGGATCAAGTAGTGTTTTTGGGTGGAAACCACTCAATGGCTTTAAGGGTTGGAGATTGCCCAGGATGCGTAAAGGATTCAATTTACTTCACAGACTCTTATTGGGAACGAGTGGATGAAGATTACTCATATGGGGGTCATGATATGGGGTATTACAACTTGAGAGATAGAATCGTGAAGCCATTTTATGACACTCAGTGCTGCAAGATGAAGCCCACACCATTTTGGATCATCCCTAATCTCTGGTAGATGAATGCAGGATATATACTTGTGTTTTCAAATTGTTTGACACCCTAGAATTTAATTTCCAATTTTTTGGGTACATAAATCATGTAGGAAGTTTCTAATTTCGATTTTGGGTATTTTTTTGTAATTGACTATTGACTAATTGTCTTCCAAATTAATTCAATGTTGACTTTCCAAAAAATGGGTGCGCATGCATATGGGTTTGAGCTTACTTCACTTGTATGAATGCAAGATTCTTGAAAAAGGAAAGGAGTCGATGGATTTGATTTACCTTTTGGCGATCTCAATATAGTGTTGATGTTAGGGTTGCAAAAATTTAGATGGTATTTGTTTTTTGGACGTTTTATTAAAAGTAATTTGTTTTTAGAATTTAGGTTGATTTTTATTTTTTATTTTTTCATGACTTATTATAAATTTTTTATTAAATAAAAAAGGTCAAAATATGTAATTTTTTTAAATAAAAAAAATAATATATTATTTTTATTTTTACTTTTTAATACTTAATAAAAATAAAATACTATAAAAACAAATAATTTAATATTTAATACTATTAAGTATTAAGGTTTTATTTAAAATTAAGTGAAAAAACATACCTATCCGCTTACAAATAACATTTAAACATCAGTATGCATGGCAGCCGGCAACTATTAACGCCAAAATAGTTTTCATTTTCTCGAACACCAAGCATGCACTAGAGAAAAACACCGACACCGAACTATTTACATTAAGAAAAAGATTGAAGCAGTCCTCAACATCAATTTATTCTTATCAAATTCAAGAAACCGGCTTCGCACAAGATTCTAAAACCCTTAAAAGCACTATATATATATATATATATATGCATGGCGATTGGCAACTATTAACACCAAAACAAGCCAATACCGAGGAGTGGGTATGGTAATAAAACTGATGGAAACTTTTAACAGTGAATCAATGATCCTTACTTGCTAAACCTGAAACTCAAAAGACAAGAATCAAAACACTAATGCCTGCAAATTTCCTTCAAAGATACAAGACTTTCCGCGTACTCAGAGACTTCACTACAATAAATAGATGGATAAGGAACATTCCAATCATTCTGAGGCAGCCCAGATAAAACGTCCCTCCTCGGACTCTCTTCCTCTAAGTTACAGTGAACCACGTACCAGTCTCTAAACAAGTGGTTGGGAATCAAGGTAATCTCACCACCATCAATCGAAGTAACGCAAAAAGGACCAAGTCCTGGGTAGCCTTGCATCCAACATTCCGGCAGCATAATTCTCTTCTGGCTCCAAACTCCATTTAAAGAATCCTCCAATTTCCACATTATCATAACATCACTAATGCTTTTCGCCACCTCTTGGTAGTCTACAATGACGATGTGCCCACCGATTTGTATCATGCTCGACGTGTCACTCGTCCATACGGGGGCTGCAGGAGGGAGGGGGACCCATCGGAACTTCTCTTCTCCGACGTGGAATGCTATCATACTGTTTTGCATGACCACACGAGAATGGTCTATTTCAATAGCCCTAGCCTTAGTCCAATATATGGTTCCGTTGAGGCAAATCCCTCTTGTGTCCAACAAAGCTTCTGGGGCATCTTTGATGATTCTCCATGCGTCGCTACCCAGAGTGAAAATCTCATACTTGGGGCCCCAGGAATCCGCCATCCATGCCCTCAGGATTTTGTAGGTCTTGGTGGAAGGGTCGAACCCTAGAGAGTTGCACTGGAAAAATAAGTCAGGATCTGAGAAGAATGGGGGTGGAAGAGTCACGTGTTCTCGAGTGCTAGGGTTGCAGACACGCACGCGATGGGATTGTTTCGGAGAGTATTGCCCATAGATACAAATTAAACCGTTCACCGATTGAGAAATATTCCAGTGAGAGAATCCGGGGATACGGTGAGCTTCTCCCTCGTTTATGCAGAAGAGAGTACGCTTCCTGTCAGGGTCGCGCATGTCCGGGAAGGAGATGAGGAGGGCGGAGGCTGAACGGGATTGATGGGCCTCAACAAACAATGGGTCGGAAATCATAGACCGCCAGCTCTTGCAAACACATCTGAATCGGAGTAGGGATTTGACGGGAAGGTGGGTGAGTATACCAAAAACTAAGTCATTAGGGACTGAAACTGGATTCATCTTCATTCTGGGTGTGTGTGATTTTCCCAAACACCTAACATGCAGTGTTAGAGAGAGGAACGCCACAGCCAAACGATCTACGAGGATTAAATGATAAAAATAGGAATTTCACATCATCAACAATTCCTCTATTTCCTCATCATCAAATTCTTAGGATTTTTTATTTTTTTAAGTTTCCTTTTCATACACCAAATTCCACCTTAATTTCCGTTATCGTTTGCCATCTAATCATCCTTTTGGTAACAATAGATTCTCATATATCTTCTCAAATAATTAAGTTAAAAAAATAATTATTTTATTTATTTAAGTTTTTAAACAAAATTTTATTTCTTAAAATAATTCAAAATTATTTTTAAGAATTAAGATTAAATACAAAATTTTAAAAATTATTTTTCAAGATATTTTCAAGCAAACCTTTTATTTTTTAAATTAAATTTTCAAACCATAAAAATACAACATATCACAACATTTAAAGTTTCTTCGGAAGGTTTATTTATTTAAATACAAAGTTACCAACAAGGAGATAACTATTGTGATTTTAAATTTAAATAAATAATTTATTTAGATTTAATTTCTCCATGAAGGTTTTTTCTTTTTTTTTTTTTTTTTTAAATATAAAATTTTATTTTTATTTTAGATTTTATAAAATATTTTGTAAGAGAAATTCCATTTGAATAGGATTATAATTTTAATTTTTTAAGATTAACTTTTGGCGATCAAGTTAATATCCACTTACAAATAACATTTAAATTTTTTTAATAATATTATTGCTATTTTTATATATTTCTAAATATAATATAATATATTCTTGGATTTTTTGCAAAATTTTTATGACATGGCAATCATAGGAATTTGGATTTTTTTTTATTTTAAAAATGCATATTTTATGGTTGGTTAGTTTCATGGTACTCTTTTATTATTAATTTTGTTTGTAATTTTCTTTCTTCTGTTTTTTCATTATGACTATTGTTCATTTTATTACCTATAATGTTAATATTGAAATAGTAATATCACTGTTAATATTATATTTTAATATTAAATATAAATAAATAACAAATGATATTTATATTAATATTAAAATATTAAAATTATAAATAATAATGAATAAATAAATAAAATGAAAAAAATACAAAAGGTAAAGGTGAAATGTATCAAAAAGATAAAATAGCATGAGGGTAAAATTTAAAACTTTTAGATTACGTTTGGTTCTTGGGAAAAAAAATGTTCTAAAAAATTACCTTAAATTTTAAAATCAACTTAGCCACATTTATGATTTTATATGAATAGAGAAATTATTTAGAGAAAAAAAAAGAGAGAAAAAGAGAAAATAGTTGAATAAAACTTTCATAGTTTGTATGTAATCAAGTGATGAAATAAGAGAATTACATATTATGGTAAAAAGATAAATTTGTTGATATCTTTTTATTTATTTTTAATAGTATAAATCAAAATTTATATGTATAAATTTTATTACATGATATATACTTATTATTTTAAAATAAAAATAACAATTTAGATTATAAAAAGTTTATAGCCCAATTTTTATATTTGATAAGTATTAAGTTTACCCTTACTAATATTTATATTTGATAAATTTTTATTTTTATTTTAACTAAAAATAAAAATAGAGAGAAGATATTAATGAAATTTTTGCATTTATATGTCTAAGTAAAAAGTCTGAATATTCAAATTGTATTTTTGTTTATAATGGTATAATCACACTTTTAGACTTATGCAATATATAGTTTTATCATTATAAAAAAAAAATTGCAATTTGAATAAATTTTACATATAAAAATAAATTATTGAATTTAAATCTATTTTTTATTTTTTAGATTCTTCCTCTCTATTAAGTGATTTATTTTTGGTTGTTTGGAAAAGAAAATCTCAAATTGATCTTATAATATTTTATGATGGATTAAATTTTTAGGAGTATGAATATTTTTAAAGTTTCCTTCGATTTGCTTTAGAAAACTATTTTGTTAAGATTGCGTCTATAAATATGATATTGTAGGTAAGTTAGATATCAAAAACTGAGTGGACAGAGAGCAAAGGTCTATCTATCAGGTTTTGGCAATCTTTCCGAACATCAATGGCGCTTCAAAGAAAGTTCTGTCCTTGTTTCCAAACACCATGGCTCCTGCTTCCTTGTGGCCCAGTAGAAGAGGAGGAACATGATGACGAAGGGGAACTCGGTATTTCCTTTTCTAATCTGGGTGAGAAAAAGAAGCAAAGAGACGTTTGTGGGGAGATTTATGAAGGTTGTTGCGTTGGGTCCTCTCATGGCTGGTTGGTGCTTTTGGACAAAACAGCAAATCTGAGTGTCTTCAATCCCTTTTTGGGTGCTCAAATTCAAGTCGGTTCTTTGAAAGAAGGTTTGGAGTTTACTGATGTTGATGCATGCACTGTTAAGGAAGATCCCAGGGCCTTTGTTCCCAAAGCTATTGTGATGTTTGATTATAAGAAGAACAAGGATGGAGTTGTCCTGATCTATGGAAGCAGGAAAAAGTTGGCTTTCTGTAGGTACAGAGATGGCAGATTCATGGACCTTGAAGGAGCCCACCAGCCTTACCACGATATCATATGCTACGATGATGTGGTTTGTGCATTATCGGATACAGGATCAGTTGAAGTTTGGGATATTAGTGGGTCTTTTCCTACTAAGATTATGGATATGGAGCCTCCCTTTCCCTTGAAAACTGCAAACTTCGGAAGAAGTTTCAGAGATCTTTATTCCATCCATTTTTACTTGGTGGAATCATGTGGAGAGCTTCTGTTTATCGTGAGGTTTATAGGAGAATTTGCGAATGGAGATGGGAAACCAGTTCGAGAGGCAGACCTCCTTGGTGATGAGGACATCCAACCCAAGATTCGTCCCTATAAGACGTTGTTGTTCCATGTTTACAGGCTTGACCGCTATAA
Organism: Vitis riparia; assembly: GCF_004353265.1. Classification (NCBI taxonomy): domain Eukaryota; kingdom Viridiplantae; phylum Streptophyta; class Magnoliopsida; order Vitales; family Vitaceae; genus Vitis; species Vitis riparia. The sequence continues at coordinate 9,193,160 of NC_048435.1, read as the reverse complement.
GATAAAATGGGTAGAGATGGAGAGCTTGGGGGATCAAGTGGTGTTTCTAGGTGGAAACCACTCAATGTCCTTAAGGGTTGGAGATTGTCCAGGATGCGTAAAGGATACAATTTACTTCACAGACTCTTATTGGGAAGGAGTGGATGATGATTACTCATATGGGGGTCACGACATGGGGTATTACAACTTGAGAGATAGAAGTGTGCAGCGATTCTATGACACTCACCGTTGCAAGATGAAGCACACACCCTTTTGGGTCGTTTCTAATCCGTGGTAGATGAAAGCAGGATATATTTTTTAGGTTTTGAAATTGTTTTATACCTAGAATTTTAATTTCCAATTATTTTTGGTACCTGAATCATGTAGGAAGTTTGTAATTTTTATTTTGGGTATTTTCTTTCATATTTGTAGTTGAGTATTGAGGTCTTCCAAATGAATTCAATTTAGAGTTTCCACCAAGTGGGTGTGCATGCATGGGTTTCATGGTATGAATGCAAGATTCTTGAATAAGGAAAGGTGTAGTGGATGGATTCGATTCAACTTTTGGCAATCACAATATAACATTCATGCAAGGGTTGCAATATGTTAATATCCGCTTACAAATAACATTTATTTATTTATAATAATATTATTATTATTTAATTCAATTATGATAATTTTTACAATTATTTTACCGGTTTGCATTTTTAGAAATAGAAAAAAAAAAGAAAAAGAATCAACTATTTTTTTTTTAATCTACAAATAAAATGAAGCATCTATTTTTTTTCATCCAAAATTTTTTGATATAAAATTTAAATTTTCTTATTAAAATTATTTTAATTAAATTATGATATTTTTTTTAGAGATAAACATTATGTAAATAATTTTTTTTATTGTAAAGGTAAACATTATTTAAATTAATTAATTAAATAAAATAATGAATAGAATGCAAGCCTATATAAGTGTTGATTGGGGCATTTTAGGGAAAAAAAAGGTGGACAAATATTTCACTCTTTTATACATAATAATATAATATAAATATAGATTTTTTTTTTTTTGTAATTTTATTTCTTTCTTCTATTTTGTTATAATTACTATTATTCACTTTATTAGCCATAATGTTAATATTGAAATAGTAGTAATAATGTTGATATTATATTTTAATATTAAAATAAATAATACTATATCAATGAATAACAAACAATATTTATATTAATATTAAATTATAAATAATAAAGTGAATAATAATAATAATAATTAGCCTAGAACTAAAATACATTTGAAAAATATTTCAATACCGGATTAATGATATTTCATCATTTTGTTTCTAAAATATAATTAAAATATTCTTCCTTCTATATTTTAGGAGTACGAAGATTTTAAAAGATTCGATTTAGGTGAGTTACTATTTTGAGTTTGATTAAGTTTAGGAAACTATTTGTTTAAGATTGCCTCTATAAATATGAAAGAGAGGAGCAAAGATCTATCAAGTCTTGCATAAGAGATCTTTCCGACAATCTTTCCAAATCAATGGCGCTTGAAGGAGAGTTCAGTCCTTGTTTCCAAACCCCATGGCTCATGCTTCCTTCTGGCCGAGTAGAAGAGGGGGAAGAGGATGGTGAAGGGGAAAGCGCTATCTCTTTTTTCAATCTGGCTGAGAAAATTGAGTACAGAGACGTTTGCATGTGTGGGGAGGTTTATGAAGGTGGTTGCATTGGGTCTTCTCATGGCTGGTTAGTGCTTTTGGACGAAACAGCAAATTTGAGTGTCTTCAATCCTTTTTCGGGTGCTCAAATTCAAGTTGGTTCCTTGAAAGAAGGTTTGGAGTTTACTGATGTTGATGCATACACGGTTAAGGAAGATCCCAGGGCCTTTGTTCCCAAAGCTATTGTGATGTCTGATGGTGAGAAGAACAAGGACAAGGATGGAGTTGTCCTGATATACGGAAGCAGGAAGAAGCTGGCTTTCTGTACGTATAGAGATGGTAAATTCATGGACCTTGATGGAGCTCACCAGCCTTACCATGATATCATATACTTCGACAATGTGATTTGTGCATTATCGGATACAGGGTCAGTTGAAGTTTGGGATTTTAGTGGGTCTTTTCCTACTAAGATTATGGATATGACGCCTTCCTTTCCCTTGAAAACTGCAAACTTTGGAAGAAGCTTCAAAGATCTTTATTCAAGCCATTTTTACTTGGTGGAATCATGTGGGGAGCTTTTGTTTGTGGTGAGGTTTATAGGAGAATTTGTGGATGGGGATGGGAAACCAGTTCAAGAGGCAGACCTCCTTAGTGATGAGGACACCCAACCCAAGATTTGTCCCTATAAGACGTTGTTGTTCCATGTTTACAGGCTTGACCTCCATGAGAAAAAATGGGTAGAGATGGAGAGCTTGGGGGATCAAGTAGTGTTTTTGGGTGGAAACCACTCGATGTCCTTAAGGGTGGGAGATTGTCCAGGATGTGTAAAGGATTCAATATACTTCACAGACTCTTATTGGGAACGAGTGGATGAAGATTACTCATATGGAGGTCACGACATGGGGTATTACAACTTGAGAGATAGAAGCGTGAAGCCATTTTATGACACTCATCGTTGCAAGATGAAGCCAATACCCTTCTGGCTTGTCCCTAATCCTTGGTAGATAAATTCAAGATACTTGTGTTTTCAAGTTTTTTTGTACCCTAGAATTTAATTTCCATTTTTTTTTTTACCTGAATCATGTAGGAAATTTCTCATTTTGATTTGGGGTATTCTTTTTGTGCTTGACTACCGAGTAATTGTTTTTCAAATTAATTCAATGTTGAGTTTCCCTGGGTTTCCTTGAAGTTGTGTGTTGACGTTACGTGTATAATCTTGCAAGATTCTTGAAAAAGGACATGCGGTGGATTTGATTTACTTTTGACCGTTAACTTAATGCTTGGTTGCAATTCAAGATCGTAATTCAAAATCAATATTATTATTTTATACATATTTCTAAATAGAATAGTTCCGTTGATATATTCTTGGGTTTTTTACAAATATTTTATAACATGGCAATCACAATAATTTTGATTTCTTAAAAAATCAATATTTTATAAGCAGTTGTGTAATCTAAATTCATAAAAGAGTAGATTTTTCAAGACTAATAAATGACGATTTTCATCTCAGCCTCAACCAAAGGCTATATATGAAAGTAAGCATAAAGCGGATAAAAAATGAAGTAGAGAGAAACTGTAGAGCACGCAATATAAATGCATATTTCATCAGGTAGATAATACTAATGCAAGTGGAGCAACAGACATCCAAAAAACCAAAATTGCTGCAGCCACTTTCATCTGGTTTTTGTCATTCAAGTACATATTTCAAAGATGGAACCATTCTACAAAATGGGTGGCAAGGAGCGCAGGCTCATTGATGCAAGGTCACAACTTCCATGGAGTGATCCGATGTGCCAAAATTTCGGTGTTTACCATCAGCTCTATTGACCAATTGGAACCCCTGGACAGGCAGCTGGTTGATGAGAAGCGTTTCGAGTTGGCATGCCAAGCTCTTCCCTGGGACCACAAAATAAAGGAACGAGGCCTTCTGCATTCCTTCCTTTGATCGATGCGCACGGACTCTGCCTTCAAGATCATCTGTCTGTGCCACAATAACGCAAAGATGGAATTCAGCAAGTAAGAAGGATTTTAACTTCAACAAGTTGACACCTAATTTAACTGTAATGGAGACCAATCTCAATGCACCACATACTGGAAGCAAAAGGCTGCTCAGGCCATTACAGCCTATTACTAATTCATTTTTCCAGCATTTCCAACAAATGTAGAAATAGAAACAAACCTTCACTTCCATGATGTGGCACTTTCTTGTGCAAAGTTGCTAATAATACAAAACAGAAACTAATGATGTTAAAAGGGAAATACCTCTCCAACATAAAGTTTCTTATCAGTGCTAAACAACACATACACACTTGAAGCACCAATTGTTGATGGCGGTGGCTGTTCCCCTGGCAAAATGGCCACACAGTTTATCCCTGGAAGTTTTGACGTGTTATTCTGCTTATAGAGCTCCTTCAGCTTCTTTTGGCAAAGAATGGTGACTGCACTCTCAACTTTCTTATGTAAGACTTCCATTTCATTTGTTGACTCAATTTTAGGACAAATAGTTCCCCCTGTAATTCTACTTAATTGATTATAGACTTCACCTGAAGTATTTACAGTTGTATCAAGACAAAAATGTTCCAGTTCTGTTTCATTTCTTCCTGGTAACAAGTCTTTTGAATAGATTGAAAGATACAGCTCTTCTGCTCTTCGGATAATTGTTTCAGGAATTCCCTCCTTCTGAGCTGTTTCAAAGGCAAGGCTTTCTCTACAGATTCCATCTATCAGCTTCCAGGTCGGTTTTGTTTTGCCATCAACATATTCAGTTCCCATTGCTTTACAAATAGCATTCTTAGTATTCAGTCCCAAGGTAAATATACCATGCAAGTGGGTGGATACAATACCCAGACAACCAATCTTATCAAGAGTTTCAACTATGCTACCAGCAATACATGTCCCCTTTGCTGTTTCTGTTCCTCGGCAGATTTCATCTATCAGCACCAGGCTTCTTGAAGTGGCTCCAGTGATTATAGATCGCATCTCTGACATTTCAATCTGAAAATCAAAATTAAGTGAACATACTGCTGGAGGCATCAAAGACTTGATGATTAAAAGTAGAAGTTTAGGGATTGATGTAAAGTAAACAATAAAAAAAAAGTCTAAATCAAGTAATAAAACATTATAACAGTGACCAATTTTTGAAGTGGCACATGGCATTGGCATATATTTTACTTGAGTTAAATTACAGGTCCTGGATGTGGGTACGTGTCAGAACACCATTCAGACCCTTCAGGCTGATAGATACATTCAAATGTTCATATCAATAAGAAAACATCCAAAGCAAAAATAATCTTGATGTGTGATGGTATGAAAGTCCACATAATTCTAAAGCTATATGAGAAAATAATAGTTTTTACTTGATTCTAGTTATCTATAATGTTTTAAGGACTGCAGAACCCAGCATGTTCATAATCTAACCGAATTCCATGAAAAAAAGTAGGCACAGGTTCAAAGTAGCTGACACATTTTCCGCAACTATACACATGTCACATAATGTCCTTACAGTCAACAAAGTTAAGGGTACAGATAGAAAGTTATGTGCATTGTGATACAAAAGTTGGTCTTGGCATTCTTCAGAATGACACAGGGCAACAATGTCTACTGGCAGAAGGGACAAGGGGTCTGAAGACCATCTTGAGGAACAGGTGAAGAAGCTAGTTAAGGATATTCATGTTTGTCGCCCTAATGAATTAGTGTAGCAACAGAGGAAGGTTAGGTTGAATTGGACTGCAGGCAAACACAAGCCAATTCCAACCTTAGTTTAAGTTCACATTTCAAACCAACTCGGGGTCAATCCAGTCAGATGGGTAATTACGTTCTTTGAATTTCTTAGTATAGATCGGTAATTAAATTCGTTTTTGTATTTCTTAGTACCTCCAGTATATCATTGTTTAATAAAATATACCATAACATCATGTTGCGTAAAACATGTTGAACAGATGGGATGAAGTAAGTTGCGTAAATCAATATAACTGATTACAATTTCTCAATATAATTGTAAAAATTATATAACAGAAGTGCTATACCAACAACAAACCTCAGGAGGTGTCTAATATCTTACAAACAAAACTCAGGAGATGTTATGCTGTTTCAAGCAGTCCGAGAGATCAGCAAGATACTAAAAAGACTCTCAAACCATTGAGCTCTCTGATATTTTTCAAAAACAAAACTCAGGAGCTGTCATGCTAATTCAAGAACTCCTAGATGTCAGCAAGATATTAAAACTTCAAGGGAAATTAAATATATGCATAGATTTGTGTGTGTGCGCAAGTGTGCTTGTGTGTGTTGGAGCCAGAAGGATAGGCATACATTCATGCAAAGCAGTCTGGACTATCATCATAAACAGTTAATTTGTAGCATAAATGCCATGAAGCAATACCACACCTGAAATGAACTTTTTCCATCAGCTGGGCTATCATAAGATTTCATGTGAAGCATAATAGAATCAAAATGAGGAATCAAGGCCGATTCTGCAGGCACCATAAATCCACATATTCCAAGTAATGCGGCTGCACAAATTGATCGAAGCAAACTTGATTTACCACCCCCATTAGGTCCTGTCAAAAGAAACAATGATTTCATATCAACTGTATTATGCACAGCACTGCCTTGTGCCACGTCCAACCAATATGGTGATAAACCAGTTATCTTCATCCAATTAGCTCCATCCAGAGGTTCCATGTCCTGCATTGGACATGCCAGGATGTCACAGATATATAAAAATAGAATTATGATATAATCTCTCTCTCGCTATGAATAATTCTGTTAATGTCTGTGTGTGTGATGCATGATAATAAAATGATGATATAATCGTTATTTGTTAAAAAGGATTATATTAAGTCTCTCTTATCCTTATCGGTTAATATGTGTGTTTGTATTAATGTATATGTAAGTCTACATGCATTTTTTATGTGGCTCTCTCAATAATTTTGTTAATAAGCGTATCTTTTCACTTGCATGTATGTGTGATGTGTGAAAAGAGATGATGATATGATAATCATTTTTTGTTAATATTTATCTATGTTAGTGCACATGAATGTTTATGTGAGGTTTTGAATGTAAAATAATAGGTTGATAGCACAATCATTATATGTTAATATGTGTGTATTTTAGCATAGTTTGAATGTATTGTTAGGATATAGCCCTTAAAAGCATGACATGATATAACAAGTTTGGAATTCATTATTAATTTAATGATACTTCATGTTCACTTTTATTTATCCTTATTTCATGCATTATACTTTATGAGCATTTTGAACTAACATCTCTTGCATTGTACTGACTTAAGTGTATTAAGAGTTGCACATAAGATTTAAGTCATGCGTACCTTACAAGTATATGATTTGTTCACATCCAATTTGTGGACTTAGGTAATCCATTTGAAGCTGTAATGCACCACCACCTTCTATTGGAGGGATGATTGGTCTTGACCATTGGAATAAGGTTCCCTTGGTGAGTGTACTAGTGTATATGGTTACACATTAGATAAGGCTTATGGTGAGTCATGATATATGGCTATCGAGTAGTCATGACTTTGCCAAGCTACTACACTGTATTGTCTCTTAGCGAGAGAATATTGAGGTCATGTCAAAGTTAATAGTGACTTTGACCTACGAGTGAGATTGTAAGATGATTATATATTCCATATGGATTGAGTCACTATTAATGAAAGCTGGTAGCAATAGGTATTTTCAATATAGGTACCATGATATCTTATGGACTTTGAGACAGTGTGTCCCCTTAGATGATCCTAAGGACATGTGATCATGAAATCTATGGATTCACAGTAATTCCTTAATGGAATTTGACATATGTTCTTAGTAAATTAGAGTATGTCATTTGATCACATAATAAGAGGATATATAACTTAAGGATATTAAAGGTAGTCTTCAAAGACCGATAGTTTTTACCTTGTTAGATTATGAAGGACTAATTCATGAGGAGACCATATACGGTGGATAATAGTTTATGGACTTGAGCACTTGGTGTCACGTAACAATATACATAGGGTATTGGAATGTAGTTGACTCTTTGTAATAGGATATCAAGTCAACTTCAAAATTGGATTTTGAGGGAGTCAATACTGTTCTATGGGCTAATGGTCCCCTGCTCGAGTTCATATTCTTTGATGACATGGTTTATGAGGGTTGGATGAGTTTTTAATTCACTTGTGTTTTGGTAATTATACAAGGTTGCACGGGGGTAAATGAGTGATATCTTTAGACTGGGCTAATTGATTAATTGGAGTCTTGTTGGATTAATTAATCAATTAGCAACCTTTTTAGGCTAGATTAAGTGACCCAAGCCCATGATGGACTCAAGTCACTTAAGTCCAATAGGAAGCCTATAAATACCCCTCTTAGGGCTTCAGTCCTTGTCACTCTCTCCTTCCAGTCCTGAGAGAGAGCCCTAGCCTCCAACCCTAAGATCTCCGCCATCTCAATGCCTAGACCCAAGTAGTCATTAGGTGGATGATTGTTGAGTTTACGAGATCATCTACAGATTTGGAGTATTCTACATCGATAAGAATCGATCCGGTGACTCCGGATCACAGATATGACACCTTTTCTAGATCTTTGGTGTTTTTGGTTTTTGAATACCAAAGTTTTTCGTTGTGCTTAGATCTAGAGAAGCTTAGGATATGATTTCATGCACTCTAATGATCCAAGGCTTGGGAATTGAGCAATCCAAGATTTCCCAACATGTATATGTCCAATGTTCATTCTATGCATACCCACATGTATGTGCTAGAATTTGTCCATTATAAAAGATAAGCTTGTCTGTGTCTATGTACCTGTGTGCTTGTGTCTTTGTTAAAGTGTGTATTTTAGCAAATTCAAATTATAAAAGATATGCTTATATATCCAAATAGATAAAATTGCTTTGAAGTGAATCAACTCTGAAAATGATACTCTTCTTTTGCCCTTTTTTTTGGTTTGTTTGTGTCTATAGCTGATGATGAAAATCCACATAAAACCACTTCAACATAATATTTTTCCCCTAATCAAAATTCGTCTGAGATAACAGATTCTTGGCCAGAGGCAATCAATGAATTATAAATTATTTTGAGTATGACTTCTCTATGAGTGTTCATAGGCCAGAGAAGGAATTTTACAAAAGTCCTGTGGGATGCATTTCAGTAAATGGATCACAGAGGGTAATTCTACGGATATAATCTCTTAAGTCAGACACAGTTTCTGAACCTTTGGTAATGGGGCACATGGCTGAGGCTGGAGGACTGTTTTGATGCAAGGGATGGGATATGGATAGTTAAAAAGAGATTGATCAGGAAGCTGACACCCTAACTAAGAGGTGGCCTACTACTTTGGAAAATTCTTGGCAAGCTGTTTCTTTCTGTTTCAAAATTGTTCACCATTCTGCTTCTTGGTTACAGTTCTTTTCTTCTTATTGCACAGAGAAAGCTCTGATTCCATTCCTTATGCAGTTACACTCAAAATGACATGATTAATACATAAATCAGCAAAATATGCCTTCCATCACAAATGAGATGGAGTTCCACTATAATGACATGAAAAAGTTCAAGGATGGAGCATATTGACACAAAACACAAGCTCCAGGATGTACACCTCAACTCAAGCCGCTAACAGCTGTTTCCCTATCTTCCTCAAATCTCTGTAAACCTTAGAAAACAGTACAGGCATCTCATCTCATCTCATGAGTTTTCCCTTAAAGGCCCAGAATACATATACAACGATTCTCATCTTTCTCTCTAGGAATTATATCCTACAGAAGAGATTCAGATAAAATAGAAACAAAACCAAAACAGGAATTTGAGACATATCCCAACAATTCTTCTATGAGTAAAATCTCCAGTTTCTCATCAATATGTCATGCAAGTGCATATTTCATGCAAGTGCATATTCTCCCATCAATGTATAAATTCTCCAAGAAAAGGATATCAATGCATGATATTTTCTTCCTGAATTTTATCTGTAGAATTTAAAAAAATTCAAATTGGTGACTATGTAGTTCTTTTTGCTACTGTCACAAAGCACAAGCAGAAGTTGTCCTATTGTTCATTTTTCATAAAATGTAATAATAATGTTGTTAAATGACCAACAGATTTTACCAACACCAATGAATTTGGGTGTAGATCAAACCCACAGTCCAAATTCAGCAAGGGCCAGTATCAAACTAAAAGAGCCAGACCCATATTTGGGCTAACACACAAAACACTTTCACCTCATTTATGTTATGATCATTGAGACAAAAAAAGATGAATCACAAGCAACAATCAATTATATATAGAAAGAAATAAGTTAAAAAAAAATTAGTGCAAACAACTCCAGCATATAGAAAGTTCAAGTTCAAGACTGGAATGAATCAGATAATCTTCATTAGACCATAAAATGACTTGTTAAACAGTACCTTAGACCTATGCAACTCTACAAGAGAGGGGAAAACCCATTTCCTTCTTCTCCCTTCACTGTAAAAAGACAACAAAATAAAAATAAAAATTGATCAGTTGATGGAACATTACAGAAAGAGTAGTAACTCAAACGTGACATTAAATCATGTATAAATATTTTATAACATGCACATGTCAGACAATGTAACCATAACATTAGAACAGAAAGGTAAGGACATGAAAGTATGGAACATAATAGAACAGAGCAAAAACATTAGTCAAGAGATTTATAGACACAAAACTTCATAGGGGTATCCCATTAATGTTTTGGTTTTCTGTTCCAACTTTGTTGTTGTTGTTTTTTTTTTTTTAATTCCTTTGCTGGATGAACCCAACAAAGAAGAAGGATGATGCAACAGGCAGATATGGAAACTTATGCAAATTCAATAATTAAGACAATGGTTAAATTGCATGGGCATGAAAGAGTTTTCTTTTCATCTTCAAGTCCAAAATACAAGCTATATGAATAGTGTAACTGCATGGGAAAAAGGAATACTTGATGACAAAAGTGGTGGCTCCCATCTGTACTTCTATAGAGGAGGAATAGGATGTGCAGATTAGAAACTATCTTGGATTATAAGAGGATCAGTTCAGAGAGCAGGTCGGGTTGCTTCTAACATTAATATAAACCCTTGGCAACAAAATTTATTTTCTCAAATCTTGGTTATAAGACAACCAGTTCAGGAGTGGCTTGGGTCACTTCTATCATTGATATAACCCTTAACTTAAGTTGATGGTAGACCCAACCCAATCTGAACTCATTTACAACCTTATTAAAAAACATTTACTTTAGCATTCTAATTCCTTTAATTAATTCATTGAACACACTTATACCCCTATGGCCTAAATCCACTTAGACCCCCCTCTTCCCAATAACTGCATTTACATCCCATCTCTTAGATTGTTAGCCTCACAAGGACCCCTTCCAGAAAAACCATTGTTTGTTTTGCCAAGGGAAATGGGTGCTGTCGTTTAAAAAAAATAAAAAATAAAAAAATAAAAATAGCAAAACTAGCCTCTATCGCTCTTTTCCTTCCCCATTTCTTTATGATAATGATAATTATTATAATTATACATTTATGTGTGTGTGTGTGTGTGTCAGAGCTCCAACCTTCATGAAATTCTTCTTCCCTGTCTTCATTTTTTTATTGTTTATTTTTAGATGTCATGGCTGCTTCTGTTTTCCTGTTTTAGTAATTCCTTTTTTATTTAGAAAGGGAGCAGAAGGGAAAAGAAAGAGTATTTTGGATATTTTGTGTTTTGATCAACTGTGTTAAAGTTGAGGGGGTGCGTAAAGGAAGTTTTTTACGAGGAGGTAGTCTATGTGCATTAGGCCCAAATAGCAGGATTTGAAGAAAATTTACTGTTAAGAGAGAACAAGAAAACATAAATGGTGCCATTGCAAATTGAGGAACATTTCCAGTGTTGTTAAATAAACCATAGCACCATGATAGCAAGATCCTGAATTACTACAGATTAAAAAATCTATATTGCAATTGCTAAATAGATGATTTCAATAAGCGTATGGTCAACCTCACATGAGCAAATAATGCCTTTGCAATGACAAGCAACATGGAAGCAAAGATAAGGATGTTAATTTTAGTTTGTAACTCCGCAGAAAGTCCCCTCAACAATTCCAAGACCCTTGCTTTTGCCTTGTCCCCAGCCTCATGGTACCTGAAACAGAGACAAACATCAATGATCACAACAAATCAAATACCAAACACCAAAAAGCAAGGGAGTAAATGGTATGAAAATAAGAACTGTTTTCTGTTCTAAAAACAAAAAAAAATGAAAATGAAACAAGAAACGGTTGGTACCATGTCTCCAAAATTTGTTTTCATAAAGATTTCCTGAAAATGGGTCATTTGGGAAACTTTAAATGATTGTTCTGGCGATTTAAAAAATGCAAGTACTTCAACAATTGAAAATAATGACAAGCTTTTTGACATCTTCATTCTTCAACGTTTAAAAATTGTCTTTATTTCCACCACCAAAAAAGTCTAAGCATTCTAGATAAGAGGATCATCCACACAACTTATATGGCCTTGGCAAAAAAAGAAATCACACCTTGTTAGTGCATCCTCCACCTTCACTGTGGTAAACCATTCCAATCCGACCTTTCTACCTTTTGAATCTATAGCAGGTCTAAGCTGCTTAATTTGTTCTTCCCCTGGAGTACCTGCCCATGCAACTGGTGCAAAACGTTTTCCCTTGAACCAAACAGCTTCATGCTCTCGAGCATATACAACTTCTCCTTTTGGACCTCCAAGTGGGGCTGTGGTAGCTTTTATTCTTGAAATAATAGGTAGAAAATCTTCGGAGATCTAGAAGAACGTTAAACTTCCATATATATTAACACAGAGATAGGATGCATATGCCATAAAGAACCATAGTTTTACAACATAAAATTTTGAGAAATTAAGCATTAACAATAGAAGATATAAGCCACTTTTATTTTAGCAGGAAATCAAAATGTATCAACAAACAACATTGATAATCTCCTCCAAAAGCTTTCAAAGGAGCATATCACTTGAAAGTATGCAACTGAGCCCACTTCAAATGACCACCTTTCTGCTAGTAAGTCAATCAATGCATTCTGGCTTTCACGATAAATTAACACAAACTAAGGCCAACAAGGAGGGTGTTCAACTTTGACATTATTAAGATGATATGGCCTTCATGATCGCACAAGTACCTTGGACCAAGTTTACTGGAATTACCAAGTTGGAGACCATCAAAACTAAGCTTGAGAACACCATATGAGGGGGAGGGGTCCAAGTGAAATGAAAGTTGTGCGGAGCATGCACCAGAGATGAAATTTCATTCCAAAACCCAAGAAAGGAACTTCTTTAAATGAATAAATAAATAAATAGAGAGGCATAAATAGAGACTGAGTTAAAGTTATTATACTTGACTTCTATCGGAAATTGTCTTTTACCTTTTTTTTTTTTCGTTTGCAGTACTCAAGACTCTATGATCCTATGACACATAATATGCTAAAGAACATGCAGTACAAATAATATGGATGACCTTGAAGGAGACATGAATCCATTATAGTAAAGCAGCAAGGTACCTAATCATGACAGGAAAAGTTGAGTCCTGGAGACTTACGGCTAAAGATAATGCCTCAGCTGCTCTTTCCACTTCAGCAAATGCTTCTTCTACATGGATCCTCTTCACACGACCCTTCCAAGGAGATTCCATGTCCTCAAAAAAGTCATTTGGAATGATAGGATGGTAACTTATCTTTTGATCATTTTCACCATCAAGAAAGATCATTTTACCAATTCTAGCTGAAATCCATTCACATTCGTTCACCTGGGAGAAAACAAGGACATACAAATTTTATAAATGGATGATTGAACCTGGAAAATAAATTAACAGAAGCAACCAAATATATGATTAGCTAAACTTTTATTGCCATAATCCTGAAACATGTTAAAAATTGATTCCAACAATGGCAACATCAAGTTCTATATCCTAGCAAACTTTACAATTACCACTATTAAACATTGAAGGTAATGCTATTATGACAAATAAACAACAAACCCAAGTTGTTCTCCTTTGGTAACATTCAGAAATTTTACTGTTCACAGTAACCAAATGTTACGTTTCCCTATAACAATATAACCATAAGTCCATCAATTTCACACTTGCCAATTATCAGACACGAAATAACTCTCAATATCCACATTGCATAATAACACAAATACTTATCTTGATATCACTCAATCAATTCCAAAAGAAGAAGAAAAATCAACACTGTCATAAATCCTCAAATCAACTTACCAAACCACCAACACTGAATAATTTGTAAAACTTAAAGAGGAAGATTTTCATTAAAAAAAAATGGTACCTACCTAGGGCATGAATGACATCAAGCATGAGAACCTTAGCTTTCCTTTTGTTTTCCCTATTTGGCAAGCCTCCCTTCTTCTGAATGTTTAAATCTTTTTACTTCTTTTTCTGCAGTAACTTTCTCTCTATATTGCCTCTTTCTTAGAGTTGCAAGAGATACTCTCTATTCTCCTTTCTTATAGTATACTTGCAAGAGGCATCTTCTTTCTAAGAGTGAAAATTTTGTAGGAGAAATCTTTAATTCCTTCTCTTATTTTCCTATCCTACACCAATATCTTGTAAATTTGTATGGGTAAAAAAAAACAGTATTTATGAAAATCCAAGGTTGAGAGAAATATTTTTAAAACACTACTATGGAGCAAAGAAGAAATAAAAACAAAATAGTGATTTTGATATAATGAAGAACTGTTGAAAATGCTTAGATTGAATAAAAAGGTAAAAAAAGGAACTCATGTTATGAATGCAAAGTATCAACCATCAACTCAAAAGCAGCTCCCAAACAAACTTACAAAACACTATAAACACCAGTTCAAGGGAACTAAAAATATAAAATTAAAATAGAAAAGAAAAAAAGAAAAAAAAAAGGAAAAAAAAAGAAAAAAAAAAATACAAGCTAGGGCCAAGCAATTAACCTCGCCCATTCATAAAAATTCTGTCATGCCAAGAGTTTTACAAACAATCTATAATGCCATTTGAGACAATGACAAATATACTGAAGAAACATTATAATGAACTGCATAAATAATATATTTCAAGAATGTTTTCATGTTTCTTTCACAGAATTTCTATAGGTCCATGCATACTGCACATCACTTCCACACTGTTAACGAACTGTACAAAAGCTCACACTGCTTCCACATTTTTTCCAGTCACAATATACCAAGGAACTGATATCAAGCAAGCCACCAATTTTTTTATTTCTTTTTAAAATTATATTTCATTAGATTTCACCTATTTGATAAAATATCTATATAATAATATAACCAAAGGAGAACGTTTCACAAAGTATCTGAAAGTCCTTTGCTGGTCAAGTATTCAAGTCCATCACCATGAGCTGCAACCTAATGCTCAGATGAGTCAGAGGACTAACTGCTATTGAAATTAGCACAAGATAACACTGCTTATTTCAGATTGGAATCAACAAAAAGACTTGATATGATCAATAACCATTAAAGGGGGAACAATGTAGTTTCATGTGTCCGAACAGAGAAAATGAAGATGGTCACTAGTATTTCTTCTAGAAAACCATGATCCAAGTGTATCAAGACTAAGATAATGTAACTTAAAAAGCTCTCACAATTGCTGTATTTTCTTGCAAGCAAGGCTATAAAATAACAACAAAAAGTAGTCAAGCACACTTTGAGTCTTAAACATGCAGCTTAAATGATGGAGTTTACATCATTTTATAATGATAAATATTGTTTATTGGTGTTTTAGAACCCTAAAACACTTAAAGAGGTATCAAAACTCGAAGGCCTTGGATCTTCTCGTGAAAAAGGAGCGAATATAATATGCCAAGACAGAAAGATGCTTCGTTTTACACCATGAAGATGAAATAGGCAAGAGTGAATTTATAATGAAATACAAAAAATATATATATCTAAAACCACATGTTATCACTCACCAATGTGTCAAAGTCAATCTTCAATCCAGTTGCCACCCAGGTAGGATCCATCAATAATTTAAGGATTTTGTTAAGATCAGAGTTTCTATGCATCTGCAATATTTCATCAAGTACACTTTTTATTCTGCAGAACTCAATATGATTAGCCTCCCTAAGCTCAAGTAGCTTCACAAGCTGCACAATAAAAATTTGAATTCAGGGATCAGTTACAAATAAAATAAAAGAAAAAGAAAAATTTTTAAGAAGAAAAGAGGATATATATATATAAGATACTAAATAAGGAATAGAAAAGGATAGAATAAAGTGTGTGTAATGGGAATGAATTTCCAAGGTCCAGTCAAGAGAAGGAAGATAAGGGAAAATTTTGAACATTTTAAGCTTCTTTAGACTCATAATTAATAAGTGGTTGGTATTGGAATCTTATTTAGAATTTAAGAAGTTTTTTTAATGAAAATGTCTCCTTAAAAGAAGTTTTTGATATTTTTAAACTTCATATTTTCTAAAAGTCTCTTTTTCTAAAATTTGATGTTTGTGCTATTTTTGGAAATCTAAAATACTTCTTTATTAGAAACTTCTATTTCAAGAAGTTTCTTTAATTTCTAAGTGTCTTAATTCTAAAAAGGAAAGTTTCTATTTTTAAAATTCCATTAATTAGAAGATCTAGGAGTTTTAGGAGAAAAAAAAGAAATTCTAATAAATTACCATGAAGACTAGGTTTCTTTTTCTACAGTTTGTTAAGTTTTTTGGGTTTTCTAAAGCCTGTAAACAAGGCTATTTGATGTAATGAAGAGATTAATGAATCAATGTTGAATAATACTACATTCCTTGCAATTTTCACTAGTGAGACTTCATTGTTTCTCTTCTAGGTGAGACTCCTAGAAAGTTTTAGTAAACTTTAATCACAGGTTCTTTCCATAAATTCTAAACTAGTGAGGTCCTAACCCACCTATTTGATTGTGGACAACCATCCCAACATCAATGTATGTGTGTGTTAAGAGAAAAGAGAGAAAGAGAATTGTGGTCCTAATCTCAAAAACCTTTTAGGGATAGAAATTAGGGAGGCTGATATTTAAAGATGATAAAACCCAGAAACATTCACAAAGGCCAGTAACTACATCGGTTGTTAGTCAATCAGTCAGTTAAACTATCCAGATTTCCCAAATTTCAGTCTCATTTTTCATAAAATTTGATTTGTAATAGAGTTTGTTGAGAGAGAGAGAGAGAGAGAGAGAGAAAACCTTAATTCTCATTCGTATGATTAACTTCTTACAATAGAGAAATATATATACAAGGCTAGGTTGAACTAACTACCATATATGTGACCTATATTAAGAAAGGAAAGAAAGATTGTACACTATAAATACATTATATTCAACACTCCCCCTCAAGCTGTAGCATATATGTCATATGCACCAAGCTTGTTACAAATGTATTTAATCCTAGGACCTCTGAGAGATTTAGTGAAGATGTCTGCTAGTTGATCATTTGAATTAACAAAACTTGTAGCAACACACCCTAATGCAATCTTCTCTCTAATGAAGTGACAGTTAACTTCAATATGCTTGGTCCTTTCATGAAAGACTAGATTGGATGCAATATGTAATGCGGCCTGATTGTCACATACTAGCTTTATCTATTTATTTTTTCCAAATCTCAATTCCTGAAGGAGTTGCCTCAACCATATGAGTTCACATGTTGCCAAAGCCATAGCTCGATACTCAGCTTCGGCACTTGATCTAGCCACTACATCTTGTTTCTTACTCTTCCAGGATATTAAGTTACCTCTAATAAAAACAAAATACCCTGAGGTGGAACGCCTATCTAAGGGTGAACCAGCCCAATCTGCATCTGTGTAACCAACAATTTGGGTATGACCCCTGTCTTCATACAACATACCTTGGCCTGGTGTTCCTTTAATATATCGAAGAATGCGGATCACAGCATCCCAATGGTTGTCACATGGTGACTGTAGATATTGACTAACCACACTCACAAGAAAAGAGATTTCTGGTCGAGTGATGGTGAGGTAGTTCAGTTTACCTACAAGTCGTCGATATCTCCCAGGATCTCTTAGAGGCTCCCCCTGTCCTGGTACAAGTTTGACATTTGGATCCATAGGAGTGTCAACAGGTTTACATTCTAACATACCTGTTTCTTCCAAGATGTCTAAGGCATACTTCCTTTGTGACATAACCACACCTGAACTGGATTGAGCTATTTTAAGTCCCAGAAAGTACTTGAGTTTGCCCAAGGGGACTTAATGGCTTTAAAACGCGTTTATGCGTATACAAGGTTAAGAGGAACTCATACATATATAGCATCAGAAACTTTTTTCCCTATTTGGTGTGGGGTATCATAGGCTCATTCAGCTAAATGATGCATAGTTGAAAAGGAATCCAAGTTTAAGAGCAACCAACCTACTAGATAAATCAATGAGTTTGCATAGCTAGACATCCAATTTCCAAAGGTCCTAGCGTCTCCTATTAGATCCACATTTTAACTCTAGTTGAGTCTCCTTTTACAAAGGAACACCCAAACACCTTGCAAATTTCATTAATGTTGACTTTTTTATTTTCCATGAGAAAAAAGGTCCTTGATTTTATGTGGAGCTTTAGATTCTTTTTGATGGGCAAGAGAACAATTTGTTAACGAGGCAAATCAAAAAGGGGTAGAACCCAAGTACACAAGAAGCATATAGAAAGGTTACCGAAGGGCAAGAAACAAGAAGAGAAAACACACTAGTGTGGCCCCACCCAATCCACAAAATTCTACATGGATAAACATCTCCCTCCCACACAAAATCTAAACTAAGAAAAGAATGTCTGAGTAAAAGAGTCCTTTAAACAACTTCTCCATGCCTTCAAAAGTTCTTCAGTTTCTCTCCTTCCAAATGGTATAAAACAAACATGACAAGGCTAACCTCCAAGTTTTTCTACGCTTTTCTCTTAAAAAACCCTATGCCAAATGAAATAACCAAAAAGGAAATAAATGGAGAATCAAATTTTGAAAGAGCCTGAAAAATGATATCGAGGAGAACAAACAATGAGGTCAACAACCATGCTCTATTATTGGGTAAGAATGGCAAGGAACATGAAAGGAAAAGGACATAGTAAAAAAGATGATTGATTTTGTGGTCAAAATAAGTGATGATAGAAGTTGAAGTTTCAAGAAATGGAAGTTGAAGAATGGTCTAGAATAATAGGGAGGAGAATCTTTATGCTTGAAACCCATGTAAAGGTTTGGAAATCGGTTTTGAATTAGTAGATCTTCCCAACACAGTCTTGCTAAAAGCAAATATTTGAACCATATCAAAGCGAGAAGCAAGTATACTAAGAGAAAATAGGGAAGCCTTGGGAATTTATTTATTTTTTTTCCTTGATAGGCAAATTAAAAGGTGATGCACCCTATATGCATAAGGGGTGTACAAGAGGAAGCAAAAGAAAGGAAAATCAAACCACCCAACTAAAATACAACAAAAACCATATCTAACAATGTACAATTTTCCATCCTTAATAGGGGGTTAACCCTCAAACTAAGCATGACGGCACAGAGGCCTCATGAGGGTAGCACCTTGGCCCCATGAGCAGCAAGATAAGGTGCAGTGAGCAGGATGGGAGCCTCAGAAACGCACACAAGCTGCTGCATGCATGGGCAGCAACAACACACAAGCATGCAAAACCAACGTACACACACAGGCTCGGTGCTTTTGTGTGGTGCAACCCATGGGCACAACGACACGGAGTATATGGGAACCATGATAGATAGCCTCAGCCAAGGGCAATAAACTGCAGCATGGATGCACGTAGCCTTAACAACAAGGCCTAGTGAGATGCATGAACCCAACATGCACACGGACTGACCATAGATGCAGCAGAAGGATCCCAGCTCATGTGTAGGCTAACATGAGCAAAGGCGATCTGGCAGCATGGCTGGTACGGGACTGACTCAAGGCAAGCACAGGCGGACTTGAGGCAGATCATGGGAGACATGTCTTCGCATTGGGATGAGCCTAAGCAAGATGTGATGCTCCTTAAGCTATGAGAATAGTGGGTTGATGCATCAGATATATATAGGCAAGACTCTTGAGGCACAAGGAGAGAGACTCCTGATGTGTGAGACTCCCAATTGGGATGAGAATTGAAGTCCTGATACATGAGGAGACAAAGTCCTAAGGCACGAGAACTCAAGATTGAGTAGGAGTCAAAGCCTTACTCAGAGAGGCATCTGTTGAGCTTGAGTTAGAGTTTGACTAGGACTCAAAATACTAGTTCCATAGTAGGATTGGACTGCTTGGTGCAACATCTATAAATAGAGGGTCTACGCGCCTTTAGAGAGCAAGTGAACTACCCAGTGTTCTTGTGGGAGTCCTTGTTAGTGAGTTCCTTGCATTCTATTGTGTGATCAATAATATATGAGTTGGGAAGAGCCCCGTAACCTCTATGTGCAATCTTGTGTGGGTTCGGGAAAGGTTGGCTTAGACAGCATCTAAGCGCTGCACATACACCAAAACTTGGTGCCTAAAATTGTGTTTGTGATAGTTGACATCAAAGCCTGATCAATGGCTGCAAGGAGAAGTGCCCTGGAGGCACTATGTGAGCAAGTTGCACGATTAGAAGCATATGTGGATGAAGGCCTTTTCGATGCAAACGCCACTCTATTTACAAGACTAGCAGAAGCCTTCTAGGAACTTGGTTCACAACATGGACTGATGAAAAGTTGGGACAAATATGTGGAGAAACGGAAGGATTCCCTCACAAACAAGATCAAGTCAGTGTGCTAAAGGAGCTTTAGGGGCGGATTGGATCTCTTGAGGATGAGATCACATTGCTGAAGCGAGCTGTGGTGCAAGGCATGCCCTCTACTTCAGAACCATTCACAACAAAGGTGCGTGTGCCTAAGTCCAAACCCTATGATGGTAAGCGGAACGCCAAGGATTTAGAGAACTTCCTTTGGGACATGGAGTAGTATTTTAGTGTTGCTCAGATCCCTGCAAATGAACAAGTAATGATCACGTCCATGTATCTCTCCAAGGATGCAAAGCTATGGTGACGTACAAAAACAAGTGATGATGTTACGGTTAGGAGACCGAAGATCAACACTTGGGAGACATTGAAAAAGGAGTTGAAGGACCAATTCCTTACCACAAACACAGCGTGGATGGCCCATGAGTCTCTGAAGAAGCTAAAGCAAACAAGCTTTATTAGAGACTACGTCAAAGAGTTCAGTTCATCGATCCTTGACATCAAAGACATGTCTAAAGTTGATAAGCTCTTCAACTTCATGTCGAGGCTGCAAGCATGGATTCAGACGGAATTGAGAAGGCAAGGTATGCAAGACTTGCTTGCAGCCATGGCGACAAAAGGCTATTTAGTTTACCACAAACTAAACTCTTCCTCCACTACGACCCAGAAGAGGAAGAACCAACAACAACAGTCGAGCAAGAAAGGAGGGGTTCACGTCCTCCAAGAAGTCAAGTGGGAAATCAAACAAAAAGTATAAATTATCTTAGACTAAAGTAAGGGAGAGGACCACTTCCTCACAAACAACCAAGGCATCCAATTGTTTTATCTATACCGGGCCATATTGAGTAAGGGATTGCCCATAAAAGGAGAAGCTAAATGCTCTCATTGCTGCTGAAAAGGAGAACAGTGAGACAAAGATCCTCACACAAGTCAATCCACTTCAATTTCTAAACTCGATTCAACCAGAGGCAACTCACAAGGGCTTGATACATGTTGAGTTGTTGATGGGTGGGTAGAAGGTTGTGGCTTTGGTGGATAGTGGGGCAACCCACCATTTTGTCTCTACACGAGAAACAACTAGGCTAGGCTTAAAGCTCAGCAAAGATGATAGCAAGCTGAAGGCCATGAATAGCGAAGCACAAGAGACCCACGACTTGGCCAAGAATGTAGCAGTCTAGTTGGGGAATTGGAAGGGCACCATCGACTTCCTTAGTGTACCACTGGATGATTTTGACTTCATATTGGGCAACGAGTTCTTCCAGAGAACAAAAGTGGCACTGTTGCCACACTTGAATGTGATGCTAATCATGGACAAGATGCAGTCTTGCTATGTGGAGGGATTGGACAAGCTACCTAAGAAATCATCTAAGGAAGGAACCATCTCTACCCTGTAGGTAAAGAAGGGTCTAAGATAGGGTCAGCTCACCTATGTCACCACTTTGATAGAGATCAAGCTAGACAAGATGGTGAAGGTCCCTTATGCTATTGTGCCAATACTGCAGGAGTATATAGATGTGATGCCTCCCGAGTTGCCTAAGAAGCTTCCACCAAGGAGGTTCATAGATCACCAGATCGAGTTAGTGCCAGGGGTCAAGCCACTTGCACAAGTCCCTTATTGAATGACTCCATCAGAGTTGGTGGAATTGTGGAAGCAACTAACTGAATTGTTGGATGTAGGGTTGATACAACCTTTAAGAGCACCATAGGGGGCACCAATACTTTTTCAGAAGAAGCAGGACGGATCACTGCAGACATGTATTGGTTATTGGGCATTGAACAAGGTTACCAAAAAGAACAAGTACACCATACCATTGGTTGTAGACTTGTTTGATGGATTGAGTAAAGCAAAGTACTTTACCAAGATAGACCTGCGATCAAGGCATTGGCAAGTTCGTATAGAGACAATTTGTGTGACTCGGTATGGTAGCTATGAATTCTCGGTCGTGCCTTTCGGACTAACTAATGCCCCTGCCACTTTTGGCAACTTCATGAGTGATGTCTTGTTTGATTTCCTGCACTCGTTTGTGGTAGTGTATTTGGATGACATGGTGATCTAGAACTAGACTCTACAAGATCACGTGGTCCACTTCAGGAAGGGTGTTGCAAAGACCAAGGCAAAACTAGTTGTATGTAAAGAAGAAGTGTGAGTTTGCACAAGCTGAGATCAAGTTTATGGAGCACCTAGTGTCTAAGGGGCAAATTCGAATGGAGGGGTCCAAGGTGGCAGCAATCCGGAATTGGCCAGCCCACAAAAATTACTGAACTTCGTTCCCTCCTCAGGTTAGCTAATTACAAAGAGCCTCAGCCAAGGGCAACACGCTGCAGCATGGATGAGCATACCCTCAACAGCAAGGCCTTGTGAGATGTGTGAGCCCAACATGCACATGGACTGACCATAGATGCAGCAAAAGCATCTGACTCATGTGCAGGCTGACATGAGCATAGGTGATCTGGTTGCATGGCTAGTGCGGGACTGACTCAAGGTATGCATGGGAGGACTTGAGGCAGATCATGGGAGACATGTCTTGGCATTGGGACAAGCCTAAGCAAGATGTGATGCTCCTCAAGCTATGAGAATAGTGGGCTGATGCATCAGATATATATAGGCAAGACTCCTAAGGCACAAGACACTTAGTCCAAGTAGGAGACCACATCCTCATGCATGAGGAAAGAGACTCCTGATGCATGAGACTTCCGATTAGGATGGGAAGTTGAGCGTCAATGCATGAGGAGATAGAGTCTTGAGGCATGAGAACTCAAGATTGAGTAGGAGTCAAAGCCCTACTCAGACAGGCATTTGTTGAGCTTGAGTTAGAGTCTGACTAGAACTCTAACACTAGTTCCCTAGTAGGATCAGATTACTTGGTGCAACATCTATAAATAGAGGGCCAAATGAACTACTCGGTGTTCTTGTGGGAGTCCTTGCTTGTGAGTTCCTTGTATTCTATTGTGTGATCAATAATATACGAGTTGAGGAGATCCCGGTAACCCTGTGTGCAATCTTGTGTGGATTGGGGAAAGGCTGGCTTAGAGAGCATCTAAGCGCCACACATATGCAAAAACTCGGTGCCTGAAATTGTGCATGTGACAGGGGCGTAGACCACTCCAAGAGGGATTTGATGATGGTCTCCTACAACTTTTGATTTGGAAATTCTTCCTTAATTGAAGTCCAGTTAGTAGGCTCTCCCCACAAATGCACCAAAACAAGCAAAGGGGAGCCAATGGCTTTGCCTTCCTCTGTTGCTTATCCAAACCCTAAACCTTCTATCCCAACAGGAACTCCCTAACTAATTCTCAAAATACTAATTATGGCCTGAAAATTGACAGTAGCATATGTCAAAATTTCCTGGTCCTATCATAGTGAATTAAAAATGTGCTTTGCCCATTCTCCACTAGTTTTAGAATGACTGCATCTGTTCATCAACAACCACCCTATCCTTGTATGCACCACCGCCTACAATGCAAAAAGACAAGTCCTATGAACACAAGTACAACCAAGCTTCTTGAACAGAGAACAATACAAAATCCTCAGCAGATGGCATTATAAAATGATTTCACCTAAAATCTCCCTCCTATTACTCCTTGCACAATAAGTTATCTCCTCTGCTGCTAGTAAACTCACACCCTGAACGAGCACCATCTCCCAATCCTGAAATCTCCTTCAATAAACTGATAGAAGCTCAGGCCACACCTTGTGTAAATGTCAGGAAGGACACATGCTTACCCTTTATACAAAAAGTAGTATTCTATAAACCAAGTGCATCACACTTAAAGAAAACTGTAGGAATGCTAAATTCTAAAAGGAATTAGTGATAAGCTTTCAGGAAGAACAGGTGCTTGAGATTGGTCTTAACTTACAATACATCTTAGAATATTAGCAAGAAAGTATTTCATAATCCATAATTTAACAACACTCAAATGAAGTTGTAACCAGTACAAGTATAACCAAACAACCACAATAAATTATATTGAGTTCCCCCTTCTGGACCTCCAATTGCAATTAGTAAACAAATTCAGCTGCAGATAGCCATAAACAATATAAAATAGTACTAACATATAGGAACCAAAAAAATTAGCATATACTGATACTTTAATATTGAACATGTCCATGGGGTTACTGGTATATGACCTTTGCAGGGGAAACACAAGTAAACTCAGGAATCGAGCACGTTACATTGTTCATGAGTCTGCATGTTGCTGCCAAAATAACTACAACTTAGCACAGAATGTTATAAAGACAACCATGAAGAAAGCATAAACATACCATCATACATGTATCAATGATATCCATAAAGGAAAATAATCTTCATGCAAGTCAAATTTGAAGTTACTGTGTGTGAACTTGTTAACATATGACAAAAAGCCCTTGAACATTGCAGGATGATGATCTAAAGAATCTATACTATCAACAGATCACTATGTTCAGTAGTTCTAATTATGTGACTCTTTTTTCAATCAGCAACTACATTTTCATTGAATGATAAAAGAAATAAAGGCCACATGACAGATGAATTGTCCTTCAACCAAAACAGAAGAACAGAAATTCCATGGGTCTTTTCACTTTCAAACAATCTCACTGGAGCTTTCCATATAGTTTATGGGGCATTAATGAAGTTAAAACACATCAAAGTCCATTCAATTGAGAATTAGAAGCTGGGAATTGCTGATCCAGCACTTTCAATGAAAGAATTTGTCATGCAAAGTATTATTACAACTGCTCAATCATCCAGTAACACATTCAATGCCAGTGATGGACCCATTTTGTAGTTGCCTTGGAGCTCCTAAAACTGTAGAAATAGATTAGTGAACCATAAATGCTATGTTGCATGGGGTGCAGGTGCAGGTGTTGGGCATGGTTATGCATCTGGGTATCTAATTTGCACTCACAAATTTTAGAATATGAGGATTCAGCACCAGCACAACACTTGGATAAAAAACAATTAAATATTAATAAAAAACAAAAATATCTATGATAAAAATTCTTCTTCTTTTCTCGTTTATCTCCATCTTTCCTTTCTTATCTCAAAATATTTCTGTAGAAGTTCACTTCCAACAAACTCTCTTTTTTCAATCTAAGTATCTGCTAAGAAAGGTGAAAATAAAAATAAATAAGTGAATCAAAATCAAATATCCAAATTTGAAAAAAGGTGGGAGTATCCAACAAGGATCTCATACCCACACCTTTGTTGTGTCATGTCAACGTAGGAATGATGGGTGAAGTTGGAGGATCCAAGTACCATAGCATAAATGCTAAAACTATTCAGGTTAAGAATTTCTTTTGTTCTCATGCACTAAAGATTTTATATGAATAATATACTCAAATAAATATGCTGGTCCAGTTCATCAAACATACAATGGTAAATATTGACTAATTAAGTGGCATATAAACCAAACCAACACACAAGGACAGTTACTAGAAGATATATCAAGCTTTCTTGTTTTAATATTCTCATTCCACTAACAAAGTGAGGATAGGGCACAATAAGTACACTTAAAATCTCCGAATAAACTTTTGGTACAACTTGAGCTTTCAGGTCACCATTTGTCTTTAACTAAAGGAAAACAGGAGAAAACTAAGTTCAGTTATCTCTTTCACTGTATCTAGGCCAAAACTCTCCCTTCAAAACACTGTCGTTCCTTTCCCCATGAAGCTCCTGATGTTCAGGAGCAGATTTCTCATCTTTAAGCAGCTAAAGAAATATACTTAAAAGATCTTCACAAACGAAGGTGAACTGTAAGCACCTATGTGAATGGGTTCAGGTGCTGGCATTGGCATTTGTATGGATATCTGATTCTCCACACTTCCAAATTTGAGGATATGGTCACAAAAAAGGATCTAAACAATGGGTACAGGTACTTGGATACTGCATAATAAAAAAATCAATTAGAGGTCAATTAAAAACAAAGATATCCTTGAGGAAACTTCCCATTTTATCTTTTATCCCTAGTTTTTCTATCTTATCCCTAAATATTCTTTTAGAAGTTCACTCTCCAGTTAACTCTCTCTCTCTCTCTCTCTCTCTCTCTCTAATGTCACTATATGTTAAGAAAATTAACATAAAAATAAGAAATTAATTAAAATCAAACAATCATATTCAAGGCAAAATATAAGCATCTAACATGGATCTCATATCCACATTCATGTTCTATCATGTCAACTCAGGTATGTTGGGTGGAAATTGGAGAGTTTGGACATCATCGGTCAATATTAAGGCATTAAAACATTTGAAATAATTGGAAAGGAAAAAAAAATTGATGTATGCAAGTATCCATCATCCATTTAAAAAATAACACACTAAAATAGTTACGCATATAATAGGCTTGAAGACAGGGAGCAAAAGCCAATCACATTAAGAAATAAAATAAGAAATGACAGCATACTCAACAAGGAACAACCAAGAACAAATAGGAGTCATTAACAAAAATATTTAGGATGTTAAGACCATGTGGACCATATATGCTGTCTCTTACAACTCACCTTGAATTATGGATGCAATCTCATAAGCAGGAGGGTTGAGAAGAAGATCTCTAACATACCTGAGGCATCAATTATTAGCAAAATTAAGGAAGCAAAAGAGCATCCCTACCATGCTACAAAGAAAGATACAACTAGATGAGTCCATCAAGGAAATGAGCTTGTGAACAACCATTGAAACTGGAAGCTTTTAATGATCACAAGGAATCTTAGCATAACTTATAGTTGGCTATAGTTTACTCATATTGCCATAAAAGTACAGATAGACACAATCAAGAACATTTGGAATCTAAACAAAGGGAACAACTTTCTATCAAGCTTCACAAAAGATTAATTTAATGGTTGTAGGAATTCAGAGAATAAAATCCCTATTAAATAGGGATTAGTTGACCTGTTTATCTCCTTGTAAATAAAGAGATATAGATTAATTTCAAATCTCAGTTTTGTATTTCAGTTTTATGTGTATATCCCTTAGTTTTAGGGATAGCTTTATGGTCCTAGAATTAAGGAATTCCCTATGGCAGGTTGTTGTCATCTTTCCTATTTATGTACTATCATTTTTCACAGTGAAAATAAGAAAAGTAGAGTTTTCCTCTATCATTCTTGATGGTATCAGAGCCAAATTTGGCTTCTCAAGCCTTCATCACTGGTTGGTTAAGAACCTGCAGAAATCTGTTTTCTGAAGAAAAAAAAAACATTCTGCTCTGTTTTTTTAATCTGAAAACAAAGCATTTCTTGTCGTTGGCCTGCATTGCTGCAACCTTTTCATTGACGATCAGATTTTCTGTTCCAGCACTGCCTTATAACCTTTCCTCAGCCTCCATCGTTGTTTTTCTCTGAAAATTCAAAAGGTGAAATATGGCATGGCGATGGATAGGTAAGAATCCACTTTTGAGGTAACCTTTGGTCAAGAAATTGTACAGTCCAATAATCATGGTGGTTTGGAGAAGACTGTTCTTCCCATCACTGGACACAAACTCAATGACCAGAATTATCTCCAGTGGTCGAAGTCAGTAATGATGTTTGTGTGTGGATAAGGAAAAGATGATTACCTCACCGAAGCAGTCACTGCGTCTCCACTGGAAGATCCAAAGTTCAAGACATGGAAATTAGAAAATAGCATGGTCATGTCTTGGCTTATAAACTCCATGACCAATGAAATCAGTGAAGCCTTCATGTTTTATGAGACAGCCAAGGAAATCTGGGATGCTGCAAAGGAGACCTACTTGGACAAGGAGTTATTTTCGGTAAAAGAAATCCTTAATGATCTGAAACAGGGAGAACTCACAGTCACACAGTATTTCAATGCACTCACTAAGTGTAGGCAACACCTAGACCTGTTTGATGAGAATAAACTCAGCTGTCCAGATTGTTGCCGAAAATATAAGAAAATTGTTGAGAAGGAGAGTCTTCAAGTTCCTGTTCAGACTCAATAAAAATTTGGATGAAATTAGAGGACGAATCCTCAGAACAAAATCTCTTCCATCCAAGAGGAATGTTTTGAGGTAAGATGGGAAGAAAGTAGGCAGAAAGTAATGCTGGGAAAAACCTCCTCGACATCCAGTCAGAATTCTGCTCTTGCTGCCCATGGTTCAAATCAATCCGCCTATGACAACAAGCAAAAGAAGAATGGCAGGCCTTGGTGTAATCGTTGCCATATAAAGGACCGTTGCTGGCAAATATACGGCAAACCAGCGGACTGAAAACCTCGCAGCTCGTCCAGAGAAGGTCAAGGTCTAGCAGCCAGCTCAGGGGAAAAGAAAGAGTAGCAGACATCCAATAGCTCCACTTTTTTCAGCAAGGAACAAGTGGAGATCATTCAAAAACTGATCGTCAGGCAATGTGTCGATCGGTTTCTGGTCTCGAATGAGTGGGAGGGTCATTTCTCTGGGGCTGTGTAGTGTGTCCTTCATAAGCCGGTCTCAGATCATTTTCCAATTCTTTTAGATGGGGGAGGAGTGAGGAGTGGTCTGATGCCATTCAGGTTTGAAAATATGTGGTTGAAGGAAGAAGGGTTCAAGAAAAAAAAGCAGCCGTGGTGGGTAGGGCTCAATTTTAGTGGGTCTGCGAGCTTTGTGTTGGTAGCTAAATTGAAAGCTTTGAAGCCGTTGTTAAGAGAGTGGAATAAATTCGATTTTGGTAAAGTGGAGGTCAATAAGGCTTTGGCCTTGAATCAGGTGGATTTCTGGGACAAAGTGGAATTATCCCGGCCTCTTTCTGTTCAAGAGGTGGATGCAAGGAGAGGAGCAAAGGAGGATTTTAAAAAGTGGGCTTTGTTGGAAGAAATTTTGTGGAGACAGAAATCAAGGGAAGTTTGGTTGAGAGAGGGGGACAGGAATACTAGTTTCTTCCACAGGATGGCCAACGCTCATAGGAGGAGGAACATGTTATCCCGGGTCAAAATAAATGGTTTTTGGTTAACAGAGGAGAATGAGGTTAGAGATGGGGTGGTGAATGAGTTTAAATTAATGTTGTCTACTGTTAGAGGTTGGAGACCCAGCATACGGGGGATGTCTTTTGAGAGGTTGGAGGTTGTGGATGCAGCTAGATTGGAGGAACCGTTTTCGGAGCAGGAGGTGTTAAAGGCTCTTAAGGGTTTTTGTGGGATAAAGCGCTTGGGCTTGATGGATTTACTATGGTTTTTTGGCAATCATCGTGGGAGTTTGTGAAGGAGGAGGTTATGGGGGTTTTTTAGGGATTTTCATAACCATGGCCGTTTCGTTAAAAGTCTGAATGCAACTTTTACTGTTTTGATCCCAAAGAAATGAGGGGCAGAGGACTTAAGGGATTTCAAGCCTATTAGTTTGGTGGAAGGACTGTATAAATGGTTGGCTAAAGTTTTAGCCAATAGGTTAAAGATGGTGGTGGGGAAGGTGATCTCAAAGGCTCAAAATGCTTTTATGGAAGGAAGGCAAGTTTTGGATGTTGTCCTTGTGGCCAATGAAATTTTGGACTCGGTTTTAAAAGGCAAGGAAGGGGCAGTGATGTGTAAGTTGGACATTGAAAAGGCGTATGACCATGTGGAATGGTCTTTCTTGTTTTCAGTCATGAGTATGATGGGTTTTGGAGAGAAATGGATTAGGTGGATGAAGTGGTGTATCTCCACAGTCAGCTTTTCCGTTTTGGTTAATGGGTTTTCCTCAGGTTATTTTCAAAGCTCTAGAGGTTTAAGGCAAGGGGATCCTCTCTCTCCTTACCTTTTTGTGATGATAATGGAAGCTTTTAGTAGTCTCCTGAGGAGTGCAGTAGATGGGGGTTTTGTGTTTGCTTGTAAGGCGAGGAGCAGGGGTGGTGAGGGAGTTAAAGTGTCACACCTTCTATTTGTTGATGACACTTTGGTTTTTTGTGGAGCTTCCAAGGAGCAATTGTTCTATTTAAGTTGGATTTTAATGTGGTTTGAGGCCATGTCGGGTTTGAGAATTAATCTTGACAAAAGTGAGCTAATTCCGATGGTTTGTGTGGAAAATGCAGAGGAATTGGCTGCAGCTATTGGGTGTAAGGTTGGAAGTCTTCCAATCACGTATTTGGGATTGCCTTTAGGTGCGCCTTATAGATCGCTGGCTGTTTGGGACGGAGTGGAGGAGAGAATGAGGAAAAAATTGGCTAGATGGAAGAGCCAATACATTTCTAAAGGAGGTAGGATTACTTTGATTCAGAGTGCTCTGGCGAGTATGCCCATTTACTATATGTCTATGCTCTCTATGCCCAGAAAAGTCAGATTGAGGTCAGAGCGAATTCAGAGGGATTTCTTATGGGGAGGCGGGGCTCTTGAGAGGAAGCCTCATCTTGTTAGGTGGGATTTGGTTTGCCTTGAGAAGTGTAATGGGGGGTTGGGGGTTAAGAGCCTTTCTATCCTCAATAAGGCTCTTTTGTGAAAATGGAGTTGGAGATTTGCTATTGAGAGAGAGGCTTTTTGGAACCAAGTGATTAGGGGAAAGTATGGGGAGGAGCAAGGGGGTTGGAGTTCAAAGGAAGCAAGGGAGGGGGGGAATGGTGTGGGGTTGTGGAAAACTCTAAGGAAGGAATGGGAAGTCGTAAGAAGTAGGCTATTTTTTGTTGTAGGGAATGGGCAAAGGGTAAAATTTTGGAAAGATATTTGGTGTGGGGATGAACCTCTTTGTGTTTCTTTTCCTTCCTTATTTGCACTGGCTGTTTTCAAGGATGCTTGGGTTAAGGATGTGTGGAGGTACAATGAGGGTGGGGGAAGTTGGAGCCCACTTTTTGCTAGACCGTTTAATGATTGGGAGTTGGATGAGGTTTGAAGATTTTTTGTGGCCTTAAGCGGGAAGCGAATTCACCAAGTAGTGGATGATAGGATGATTTGGAGAGAGATTAAATGTGGAAAGTTTTTAGTTAAGTCTCTTTACAAATCATTAGTATCAGGCCATCCAATCTCCTTCCCTTTGTCGGCTATTTGGAAATTCTTGATGCAGCCTAGAGTGAGTTTTTTTGGGTGGGAAGCAACTTGGGGGAAGGCCCTTACCTTGGATCAGCTTCAAAAGAGACGATGGGCTCTAGCGAACAGATGTTACCTTTGTCAAAGGCATGAAGAATCAATAGATCACATTCTCCTCCACTGTGAAAAGGCAAGGACTCTTTGGGCGTTACTTTTCTCTATGTTCGGGGTGCAGTGGGTGCTGCCAGCCACTGTTAAGGAGTTGCTTTTAGGGTGGAATGGGACTTTTGTGGGAAAGAAGAGAAAGGTTGTTTGGAGAGCAAGTCCTTTGTGCCTCTTTTGGACGGTTTGGAAGGCAAGGAACAAAGTTGCTTTTGAGGAAGAAGAGCTGTCAATTCAAAGGCTTAAGCTTTCTTTTGTTTATTTTCTTTGGTCGGAGACGAAATTTTCTATAAAAGATGGTCCCTCGACCTTAGTTGATTTTGTTGGTTGGGTGGCAACCTGTTAAGGGTGTGGGTAGGGCTGCTCCTCTGCCCTTGGCGTTCAGCTAGGGTGTGAGGGGTGTTTTCTTCCTTGTAACTTAAGCCACTGCTCTGGTGGTTTTTTTAATACAATCTCTTTACTTATCAAAAAAAAAAAACTGATCATCAGGCAACCTCTTCCCAATGAACTCTAACAGTAGCATCCATAGCTCATAAAGGTAAATCTTCAATGGCCTTGAAATCCCAAAAGGAGAAGAATAACCATTGGATAATTGACTTTGGAGCCTCCGATCATATGAAGGGTAATGCTGATTTATTCCACATGTACAGCCTGTGTTCTGAAAATTCTACAGTTCGTATTGCTAATGGTTCTATATATAAGGTGGTTGGAATAGGATCAATAGTCATTACTGAAGATTTAGCACTCAAATCTGTCTTGTTGGTTCCAAATTTAACTTACAACTTGCTATCAATAAGTAAGCTTACGCGTGACTTGAATTGTGTTACTAATTTTTATTTCAAGACTTGGAATTTGGGAGGATGTTTGGCAATGCTAGGGAACATGCTAGACTCTATCTTCTTGAGGTTCTTAATAATCCTAAAAAAAACTCAAGTTGCATATAGTGCTCCTTTTCTTATTTCTTTTCATGTTTCAAATAATGATAGTGCAATTATGTTGTGGCACTATAGGCTTGGACATCAAAATCTTTTGTATTTGAAAAAACTATTTCCTAGTTTATTCAATAATAGCAATGCCAAGTTTTTTCAGTGTGAGATTCGTTAGTTGTCAAAACATGCAAGAACAAATTTTCCCATTCAAGGGTACAAACTATCTCATCCTTTTGTCCTATATAATGATATTTGGGGTCCCTCTGGAATCAATAACATTACAGGGGCTAGATGGTTTGTATCCTTTGTTGATGATCACATTAGAACAACCTAGGTTTACCTTTTTTTTTTTTTTTTTGATAAATGAGCACAAAATATATTAAAGGGCGGAAAGCCACAAAGCATATAGGTAGTATACATAGCAGCCTAAAAACAAAAAACACATGAACAATCAACCTCACCAGCCCTTAAGGAGCCGCTAGCCACTCCAAAAAGCCTAAAAGCGAAAAGGACTCCTCCCATATTACCCTAGCCCAACTCCACAAATTACATACAAAAGAATTTTTGAGTTTTTGTATAGCTAAAGAGCCCCCCCTAAAAGCTAATCTATTTCTTTCCTTCTATACCGTCCAAAAAATACACAACAGGATGGAGTTCCAAATCTTTTTCCTTTTTTTCCCCACAAAAGGGCCCCTCCAACTAAATAACACCTCTTTGGCTGTCTCTGGGAACACCCACTAAGCCCCAAACAAGGCAAGAACAACCTAGGTTTACCTTATGATAGAAAAATCTAAAGTTGGTCCTATATTTCAGAAATTCAATACTATGATCGAAAACCAATTTCAACCAAAAATTAGGGTATTTTGGTCTGATAATGCTCTAGAATACTTTAACACAAACCAAGGAAACTATCTTGAGAGTCAAGGAATTGTACATCAGAGTTCATGTGTTGATACTCCTTAACAAAATGGAGTATCTGAGGGAAAAAACAGACACCTTCTAGAAGTTGCTAGATCCATTATGTTCACCATGAATGTTGCCAAACATTTTTGGGGCGAAGCAATCCTTACTTCCACCTATCTTATCAACAGAATGTCTTCCAAAACTCTTCAATTTCAAACACCTTTCCAAAAACTCATCCGAGTCTATCCAAATACCCAAATAATGTCCACTTTGCCACCAAAAATATTCGGATGCACTACCTGTGTCCACATCCACCAACATAATAGAAGCAAACTTAACCCTAAAGCCAACAAATGTCTTCCCCTTGGATATTCCCCCACACAAAAAGGGTACAAGTTTCATTCCCTTGCTACCAAGAAATTCTATGTCACCTTAGATGTCACCTTTTTTGAAAATCAACCGTTTTTCATCAAAAATAACATTCAAGGAGAGAATACAAGAATGTGATTTTTGGTTTCAAGAAGTTCCTAGAATTGAACCTAGTGTTTCGGTTAACCAACCTGCACCTGATATACCTCAGCCTATCCTTTCTAAAATTCCTGAAATTGCTCCTAAATAGCTTGTCCCTTTAACCTCTCAATCTAAGCCAACTACTCCTACCTCTTCTTTTACACAGCATGCAAATAACACTGAGTTACATGTTTATTCAATGAGGAAAAGGCCTCAAGAAGAATTAGAGGATCACACTGTTCCAGAGCAACACCAAGAATCCAATCTGAGATCAGAAAGTCCACATAACTCAATTCAAGAAACTGAAGTTTATGATACTCCTAATGATCTTGATATGCCTATTGCTCTAAGAAAAGGCGTGAGATCATGTACCCAACATCCAATCTCTAACTTTATTTCTTATAACAAACTATCATAAAAATATCATGCATTTGTTACTAATTTGTCAAATATAGAGATTCTAAGGAGTATCTATGAAGCTTTAGAAAAACCTGAATAGAGGAAGGCTGTAGGTGATGAAATCAGGGCATTGAAAAAGAATGGGACTCGGGAATTATCAGACTTGCTGAAAGGGAAGCAACCAGTTGGATGTAAGTGGATCTTTACGATTAAGTACAAGCCAAATGGAAGTGTAGAACGGTATAAAGCAAGACCAGTGGCTAAGGGATTCACTCAAACCTATGGCATAGACTACTAGGAGACATTTGCCCTTGTTGCCAAACTTAATACTATGAGAGTATTGTTGTCCTTAGCAGTCAATCTGGATTGGACTCTTCAACAATTGGATGTCAAGAATGTTTTCCTCAATGGAGATCTAGAAGATGAAGTCTCTATATGGAAATCCCTCCAGGATTTGAGAATAAAGCCGATGTTGGTAAGGTTTGTAAACTTCAGAAATCCTTATATGGCCTTAAATAATCTCCCAGAGCATGGCTTCACAAGTTTACTAAGGTGGTTAAGAAGCATGGGTATGTACAAGGCTAGAAAGATCATACTCTATTCATCAAACATTCCTCGAATGAGAAGATTACAATTTTTATTGTCTATGTTGATGATATTATCTTGACAGAGAATCATACAAATGAAATGGACAAGTTGAAGGAAGTATTGCCTAATGAGTTTGAAATAAAAGACCTAGGACCTCTCAAATATTTCCTAGGCATGGAAATAGCTCGCTCAAAGAAAGGTATTGTGGTCTCTCAGTGGAAATATGTTCTGGATTTAGTACAGGAAACAGGGATGCTAGGATGTAAGCCTTCAGATACTCCCATGGAATCAAACTACAAAGCATGACTAATGGCAAAAAGCCCCCCAACTAACAAAGGAAGGTACCAACGACTTGTAAGGAAACTCATTTATCTTTCCCACACAACCTAATATTGGTTTTTCAGTAAGTGTCATAAGTCAATATATGAACAATCATAATGAAGAGCACCTTGAAGTCGTGTATTGAATTCTATGATATTTAATGATGACACCAAGCAAAGGTCTCTACTTTAGGAAGGGAACCAACAAAGGGATTGAAGTCTACTCTGATGCTAATTAGGCAGGGTCAATTCAAGACAGAAGGTCTACTACCAACTACTGCACGTATGTTGAGCGGAATCTTGTAACTTGGTGAAGTAAGAAGCAATCTGTTGTAGCAAGAAGTAGTGCTGAGGTAGAGTTCAAGGCTCTTGCTCAACGTGTTTGTAAAGGAATATGGCTGAAAGGATTACTTGAAGAATTGAGAATTGAAGTTGATGGAGTAACGAGTGTTTTTTGTGACAATCTAGTAGCAATCAGTATTGCAAAGAATCTGATTCATCATGACAAAACCAAACATGTTGAAATAGATCGTCACTTCATCAAAGAAAAGATTGAATAAGGGATACTCAATTTGATCCATACTCCAACTAGTCTTCAAGTAGTTGATATTTTCACAAAAGCTCTTCCAAGGGTGAAGTTTGAGGAATTGATTTCCAAGCTAGGCATGATAGACATCTATTCCCCAGCTTGAGGGAGAGTATAGGAATTCAGATAATAAAATCACTATTAAATAGGGATTAGTTGACCTGCTTATCTCCTTTTAAATAAAGAGATACAGATTAATTTCAAATCTCATTTTTGTATTTCAGTTTTACGTGTATATCCCTTAGTTTTAGGGATAGCTTTATGGTCCTAGAATTAAGGAATTCTCTATGGCAGGTTGTTGCCATCTTTCCTATTTATGCACTATCATTTTTCACCGTGAAAATAAGGAAAGTA
This sequence comes from Vitis riparia, assembly GCF_004353265.1. Taxonomy (NCBI): domain Eukaryota; kingdom Viridiplantae; phylum Streptophyta; class Magnoliopsida; order Vitales; family Vitaceae; genus Vitis; species Vitis riparia. Next base: position 9,157,259 of record NC_048435.1, on the reverse strand, counting down.
GATTTTTCCTCTCTATCATTCTTGAATAGCCACCGATTTGGCTTTAATAAAAGCCTCAAGAAATATTCACAAAATAATAACTATCTTATGAACAGAAGAAGGTTTTTCTACAGCAGAAAATTTTTATTCCCCATCAGACCTGGTATTCAACAAGAAATCAGAAACTTTGAAACTTGCCCAATAAAGTAAAAGAATGATAATATATCCAGTACTAGCAAAATTTGGCATAAGTGGAATACAGTAGTTAAGTCTTATGATTAAACTTCCATGAAGTTCAACATATTTATTTGACTGAGTTAAATTCACCCCAGCATTGAAACTTAAAACCTTGTATACTACAGATTTTTGGTTTTAAACTAGACAACTTCATAATGATTAAGTTCAAAACAAAAGCAAAACATGTTCTAACAGCCTATCCAACTCAAAGACACTTTATGCATCCATTAGATATGGCTGGCCAGAGGATAACCTGAATTTCTCTTTGGGATAAAAGTAAACCAGGTAGAACCATAGAATGGAGACCAACATCCTCAATTAAGAATGGTGTAAAATGCATTGAAACTGGAACCATTATACAAGTTTTTAATTGCTAGCAAACTATATCTAAGGAATTTGGGAACTTTCGCTGTCAGTTAAATGAATTTCTTAGCTTCAACAAATGCCCTTGATTCTCCTGTCTGTGGTCTGGAATAACTTATTCAGCCCACATCTCTAAAGAACGTCAATTGGTTTATATACCAACTAATAAAATAAAGAGTCTCAAGAACCAAGAAATACAAAACAACTATGCAAAAAATTATATACAGAATCCATCCTTCATGTCTCAAAATAGAATAATACGTACTCCAAAACAAAGAAAACTACTAAACAAACCATTGCAATAAAAGTACCATATGACAGGTAAAACTGTAATTTTAAACCATACCCATTCTTTAATCATGTCCACCTATCACATTTATAAAAACAGTTTTACTCTGTCTATTAGTTTTGAATAGCCACTTAAAAATATTGTACTAACATATTACTTGAAACAAGGCCAAAACTCTGGCCCATAGAGGCTAACTGAAGCAAGTTGGGGACAAAGCGTTCCTTTCAATGCAAGTTGCAAGTCCAGCCCAAACCAAATACAAATTTTGCATGGTCTTGAATCAAATTTGGATCATATATTAGTAAGAGATATTGCAGGTAATAAATATAAAAGGAGAAAGAATCTTGGTATTCAGACATCGGGAATTCACTATTAAGATCCTATTCAAATTGAATATGCATACCTAGCATGTAGCTCATCTTTATTGTTTTCATACCCATACCATTTCATAATAGCTATCTCTTTTTGCCAATTATTTAACTCTTTCACATTCTCAATTAAATAAGCTTTGGCAAAGAATTAGGAAGGGAGGCTCAAAACTAGATTGCCATGTTCATTGCACATGTTGGATCCACAGAGAAAAACACCATAATTTCTGATGTTCATATTTCATGTACAGGTAAAGAAACGATCTAGATGCATGACAGGCAGGACCAAGAACCTCTTAATCTACAAAATCATCAAGTTTATCTCAATGACCATTACTTAGGATAAGAGAAATAAAAGAACCCACAATTTCTCACTTACAAAAGAGGTAGACCAGTGCAATTTGATGGAAGCAACACCTTTAACAAACACGGTATGCCCTCTGTTGGTATGGCACCTGGAAGTAATTGAATAGACAACAAATAGAACAATATTACTCAATGTAAGACAACTTCTTAAACCAATAATAAAACATCAAATGCCTAAAAGTAATAAGACTAACCAATTTGTGTAGCTGTGCCGAGGTGTAAAGAACGGGGTCTTTTCTCTGCAGACACAGTGACATTTCTAAATGTAACTTGATCATCAAAACCATAGAGCTCCTTCACCTTCAGATGTAAAATAAACTAGAAGATGTTATATATTGGGCAATATAACAATCAAGTAAAAGCACTGACGAAACTCCAGGAAGATTTGAACCTTAAACAAAAGTTGAGATACAGGATCCCCTTCAAACCATTCAAAGTGTCTAGCACTACATTCTCCCCATAATAGTCCTCCCTCACCAAATTCTCCCCAACGACAAGTACCTGTTAAGAAGCCTCTATTATAGTGAAGAAACAGATACAGTGACTGGCATCAACAAGAAACCTAGAACCATTCTCGTTGAAATGAAATGATAAAGCAAACAATAATCATTCTAACAATGAAGAAAAGAATATATGGATCACTAAAGACAAATAGAGAAAGGCTTAAATGTTTAAACTACAACAAATACATCTTTATCTCAAAAAAAAAAAAAAAACAGGATATATATTAAGAGAAAAATAATCTAGAGAGGAAGGATGAAGCATCCTTCAACACAAAATGATGACTAAGAGGAAGTGAAAACTAAACAAAAGAATAGGCGCCACAATAGACTTGGATATTAACCCTACATTTGGTTCTTGGAAACTTTTAAGGAAAATGAAAAGGAAAGAAAAAAAAAGAAGAAAAATAGAGGAAAAGGAAAGGTAAAGAAAAATAAAAAAATTGATTTAAAGTGAATAAATTATTTTTACACGTTTCTTCAAATTCATTTCACTCATTTTTCTTCTTCTACATGAAGATTAAATAATTTGCAATGCATAAGTTTCTAATTAATTTTAATTAACTTTGAATTTCTTTTGTATTTTCCATAGTTAAACCAAACACGAGAAAATCATTTTCTTTCGCATTTTTTTTTCCTTTCTTTAGTACTTTCAAGGAATCAAAAATAGCCTAAATCACAAAGAATAAGAAGCAATAAATTGAATATTTTGATCTGGACAGTGTTTGAAGAAGATGTATAGAATGATGATGACATCCTATATGGGTCAAGCTGGTCAGAAAATAAGAGGTATGTGTCAAATTCATTAAGGATTTAGAACTCCGTAGTTCCAAGGGAGAGCATCTAGAAGATGATTTAGGTGCTGATATTAAACCTAAAGAAAGAGCATCAAGCAGTCATATCTTCTCCTAAAGCACTTTTGCCCACATAAGAAAATCTCTCATTATTTTTTTTTTTTTTTTATAGGAAACGACAAAGGGATATATTGATAAAAAGGAAGTACAAGAGAAGGATGAGGAATCCTCCCACCAAAGAAAAACAAAACTACAAGGAATCAAATACAAGAAAATACAAAGTAAAAACAAGCAAACTCTCTAGATTAGACCAACCCATTGGAATTACACACCGCTAACCAATCAAGTTGTAACACGTTAAGGGGAATCCCCTTAAAAACCTTGGAACAAAAAGCCTAAAGAGAAGCAAGGAAATGAATAAAATCCCAAAGGTTCTCTGAATTCCTTACTTTATCCTCAAAAAATCCTTGCATTTCTTTCCCGCCACACTACCCAAATTAAAGCGATGCACGCAACTTGCCATAAAACAATCCCTCTTAGAAAATCCAAAACCGTTAAAATTGGTAGACAACATGTCAGAGATGCTCCTCAAGGGACCCAATCTATCTTGGCTAACTGAAATAATCTATGCCACAACCCCAACGTCAAAGAGCAATGGAGAAAAAAATGATCTACTGATTCTCCATGCTTCATGCACAACTTACAAATATCAGGACTAAGTGGTTTGTAGGGTTTCTCGACCGTAGCAAGTCATTAGTATTTACCTTCTTGTGTGCCACTAACTAGACAAAGGACTTGACTTTAAAAGGGACTTGAGAATTCCAAACGAACTTAGTAGGGAAAACTAGAGGAAAACCAGAAAAAAAATTTTATAAGCAAACACAGAATTCATTGAAAGAAGGCTAAAAAAGCCCAAAGTATACAGGACGTATACAAGGCAGCTAAGGCCTTACAAGCAAAAAGGCCAAAAACTTACCACCCCTTAACTGGAGGCTAGCCACTCCAGGAATCCTATAAGGGAATGCGGCTCCTCATCCATATACAATTTAGCCCAACCCCAAACATTCCTTTCCTTCCAAACCGTCCAAAAAATAAATAATGGAATGGAATTCCAAAGCTTCTTCCTTTTTTTCCCCACAAAAGAAACCCCTCAACTATATAAAACCAGAAAATTGGGATAAGGAAAGAAAGAAAGATTTGACTATAAAAAGTCCTGAAGGAAATAAAGACCAAGATCTCATATCTGAAACCGAAAGTGATAAATGTAGGCGATCAAGAGACCGCATGAGGCCTCCTAAATCTTCTATCTCGGAATCGGAAAGGTTATGACGAAAGTTAAAGTTCCAAGAGAAGGAGCGAGTAAAGCCGAGAATTGAAGAAATAGGAAAATTTTTATCCGTAACTACTCTAAATAGTCTTGGATATTGGACTCCCAAAGGTTGGTCCCCCCACCACAAGTCTTCCTAAAAACGAATTCTTTCCCCATCTCCTACCACAAACCAAGTAAACTTGGAAAACTCTTGGGAGACTTGTGCAACAGCCTTCCAAGGACAACGATGTGAGTATCTGACTATAGTGTTAGCATCCCAACCATTGGAGTATGATCCATAAATGCTTAAAATAACCTGATGCCACAGAACTGAACCCTCCTAGGGCACCTCCCCAACCATTTCCCTAAGAGAGCAAAATTCCTTATAGAAATCTTCCCAAATCCCAATCCCCCTTTTGCCTTCGGATTACACACTACATCCAGCTAACAAGATGATCTCTTTTGCCTCCCCCAACCCCTGACCATAAAAAATCTCTTTACAATCTTTCAATTTTTACTGCCATTGAGGCAGGAATCTTAAACAAGGAGAGGAAGTAACAAAGCATATGGGTGAGACAAGATTGAATGAGAATTATTCTACCTCCAAAAGATAAATACGCCTTTTGCCACCCATCTAATCTTCTCAAGATCCTCTCAATCACTAGATCCCAAAAGCCACAGCCTTGGGATTCTCTCCAGAGGAAGACCCAGGTAGAGTATAGTTCAACTAGAAGCCTTGCAATCAAGCAACTCGGCCAACCTAGAAAGATGATTCTATTCAAGATTAATGTCATAAATATTACTTTTGTCAAGGTTAACCTTCAGCCGAGAAATATGCCCAAACACTAGCAAAACACTCTTGAGGGTCAGTTTATCCTCCTCTCGAGTGCTAGAAAAGAAAATGGTATCATCGCAAATTGCAAATGGGACACCCTTGTTCTGTTCCTACCCATCCTAAAACCCTCAAAGACATTTCTTTCCTCTACTCTCAATAACATCCTGTTTAATACATCTGCAACTAAAGTGAACAAAAAAGGGGATAAAGGGTCTCCTTGTCTTAAACCTCTAGATGCCTTGACCCACCTTTTAGAGTTTTCATTCACTAGGACTGCAAAAGATACTGTAGACAAACAACCTCTCATCCATTTCCTCCATCTAGAACTAAACCCCTTCTTCTCCAACACATGATCCAAAAAATCCCACTCACATGGTCATAAGCCTTTTCAAAGTCAATTTTGAAGACAACTCCTTCCTCCCCTGATCGTCTTTTCTCATCCACTGTCTCATTGGCTATGAGAACTGCATCCAAATTTGTCTCCTCGGAACAAAAGTGCCTTGAGTAGAATGGATAGTTTCATGAAGTACCCCTCTTTCCCTCATTATCACCCTTCTTGTTGAAGAAAATCAGGTCCTTTAATTTAGGAAGTTATCATACAGCTGTGATAAGTCTTAAATTTTGAATTTCCTAAATAGTGTTATGTAACTAGATAAATATGTACCATTTTTTTCCCACTTGAATGAGAAAGACAGGTTTTTAGAATTTATCACAACATGGTATCAGAGCAGTTTGCTCTCTGGGAAATATTCAGCCTTCATTGTCATTGATAACCTGTCTAAACTCATTCTTTGACCTTAATTACCTCTCTAATTTTTTTTTCTACAATTCGTTGATCTGTTTCTGGAATTTGTCAATGCACGATATGTCAGACATCAACCAGCCCCATCAAACAATCCTACAGAGTCCCCCATGGAAGCCTCCTAGAACCATATGACTGGAGAATTTCAAAATTTTCAGACTGCATACCGCTTAACAGGAAGAAATTATATACAGTGGTCGCAACAAGAGAGAACATTTTTAAAGGGCAAAGGAAACTTAGTTATTGAAACCTAAAGATCCAAGATTCACTGTTTGGGACGAAGAGAATTCTTTGACTATGTGATGGTTATAGAATTCAATGTTAGCCGAAATCAGTAGAACATGCATGTTTTTGACAACCGCTCATGAAATTTGGGAAACTGTTCAGAAAATATACTCAAAAATACAGGATGTTGCCCTAATTTATGAATTGAAGGTTAAAATATCAACTACAAAACAGGGTACTCAGTCGTTATTGAATATCACAATGTGATGAAGAATCCATGGCAAGAGGTAGACTATTATCAAAACATTCAAATGAAGTGCAGCAAAGATGCTGCTATGCTTCAAAATTTGTTGAAAGGGAGAGAATTTTTGAATTTTTAGCCAGACTTAATGTAGAATTTGATCAAGTTCTGGTTCAAGTTCTCAGGAAAGAAGTCTTACCATCAATTAATGAAGTGTTTTCTATTATCTGCGTCAAAGAAAGCATGGGTGATGGTTGAACCACAACTAGTGGATGGATCATCCATGATTGTAAAGAAATCGGGTGGAGGAGTCGAGCTAAATGGTATGAATCAAAACGTTAACATGGAGCAAGGAAGACAGGAGTCAATGAAGAACTTTAACAAAGAAGAACCGTGGTGCTCATACTGCAAGAAAGCATGTCACACCAAAGAATAAAGATGGAAACTTCATGATAAACCATAGGGCCTCAATTGGGGTGGTGGTGTGAAAGGCTGGCAGCAGTGTGGATAGGCTAATTTTGTGAATGATGATGGACCTCCCCAAGGCACAATGAGTTCTATTAATGGAGAACTTGGTGAATTTAAAATTTGAAAATCTGAGAAATTTGTTGGGATCTCTTGGAAAACCCACTGGTATGTGCTCCCTTGCAGAAACAAGTAAGTCTTCTCTATCTCATGCACTAAGTGCCTCAAGTTTATCCTTTTTGGACTCTTGGGTCATCGACTCAAGAGCCACAAACCATATGGCCTGTTCTTCTCATTAATTCTCCACATATAAATCATGTCCTAGTAGCAAGAAAATAGCTATTGCAGATGGTTCTTTAACCACAGCTACTGGTCAAGGAAAAATTAACTTGTCATCATCACTTGTTGTACAGAATGTACTCCATGTGCCAAAATTGTCGACAAATCTTGTTTCAATCCATAAACTCATCAAAGACCTAAATTGCAAAGTGACCTTTTTTTTCACTCGTATTTTTCAAGAACAGACCATGAGGAAGATGATTGGGCATGCCGAGGAAAGAGACAGACTTTACTATCTTGAGAGATCAAGTGAAAAGTTGAACAATGTGTACCAATCATCTTTATTCGTTCTGACCCAATCTTCAATTTCCAATAAGGAGCAAATATGGCTCCATCACTTCCACCTTGGACATCCATCCTTTAGTGCGCTTAGGACAATGTTCCCTTTGTTATTTAAGTCTATTGATGTAGATAGTTTTCATTGTGATGTTTGTGAATTTGCCAAGCATCATCGTGTTTCTTTTCCTTTAAGCAATAACAAGTGTTCTATTCCATTTACCTTGGTACATAGCAATATTTGGGGTCCAACTAGAGTTCCAAATATATCCGGAGCTAGATGGTTTGTTTCCTTTATCGATGATTGCACAAGAATGTCTTGGATTTTTCTTTTAAAACAAAAGTCTAAAGTAAGCAATGTTTTTCCCATATTCAATAACATGATAAAAAATCAATTTGGTATTTGTATTAAAAGAGTAAGATCCAATAATGCAAGGGAATATTTCAACCAAACTTTATCACCTCATTTTCACAAAGGAATCATTCATGAGTCATCATGTGTTGACACACCCCAAAAAAATGAAGTGGCTGAAAGGAAAAAATTGGCATCCTCTTGCAATCACACGAGCCTTATTATTTCACAAACATGTACCAAAATCTTTTTGGGCCAAGGCACTCCTTATGGCTACACACTTGAATAATCGAAATCTATCTAGAGTGCTTGGTTTCAAAAGCTCAATTGAAGTATTCTCCACTTTTCATCCCAAGTATCCTATTTCAAAAACTTCAACTCCAAGGACTTTTGGGTGTGTATATTTTATGCACGTTCATGCTCCCAATCATAGTAAATTTGATCCAAGAGCTTTGAAATGTATCTTTGTCAGGTATTCTTCTACAAAAAAAGGATACAAATGCTACCATCCACCAACCAAAAAAATTTGTTGTCTCTATGGATGTAACCTTTGTTGAAAAAGAAAGCTATTTTTCACATCCTTCTCTTCAGGGAAAAAAACCAAGCATGGAAGATAAGGATTCATGGCTACTTGAATTACCATCTTTGTCCTCAACTCTAATCACTTTCCCTTCAGCTGAAACACTGTCCAGTCCAGCCAAAATTACCTATGATCAGTCCAAACCCAAATCTGCCCAATTCAACTGAGATGACCCCATATCAATCCAATCCAAATATGCCTAACCCAGCCAAAGAAACTGAGTCAATCTCTTCACCAATTAGATCGGTGCCCATTGTGATAAAACCACTATAGGTTTACATGAGAAGAAAAGAGCCAACTTCCAACCAAGTGCTCACTCAATCATCCAAACCAGTGTTAAGTAATGAATTTGTCCCTCCTATAAGCCTAATTCATTCTAAAAACAACAATGACCTTCACTTACCCATTGCCATTAGGAAAGGTACTAGGACTTGTACCCAATATCCAATGTCTCTTTTTGTGACCTTTAATAAATTTTCCAAGCCCATAAGAGTTTTCTTACCCAATTACATACCATAGTCATCCCTAAAACCTTAAGTGAGGCACTTAGTAATGAGAATTGCAGACAAACCATGAAAGTGGAAATGGAGGCATTGGAGAAAAATGGAACATAGGAGATTGTAGAGTTGCCAAAAGGGAAGAGAGTGGTTGGCTATAAGTGGGTGTTCACCATCAAGTATAAGGTCGATGGCACTTTAGAACGGTATAATGCAAGATTAGTGGCCAAAGGAGATCCACAAACCTATGGGGTTGATTATCTAGAGAACTTTTCACCTATGGCGAAAATGAACATTGTGACGGTGCTATTATCGTTGGCAGGTAACTTAGGGTGGACCTTACAACAATTTGATGTCAAGAATGCCTTTTTGCATGGGGATTTAGATGAGGAGGTATATATGGAAGTTCCACCAGGTTTTGGAATGAATTTCTAAAATAGAAAATCATGTAAAACGAAGAAAGTGTTATATGGGTTGAAGCAATTACCAAGCAAAGTTAAGGAATCAGAGACTATTTATAGAACATAAGATTTAGGGGAGGTTACTATATTATTGGTGTATGTGGATGATATAATTGTGATAGGAAATGATCCAAAGGAAAGGTAATACCTTCAATGATATCTAGCAAGGGAGTTTGAAATAAAGGAACTTGGGAAATTAAAATGTTTCCTAGGAATCAAGATTGCATATTTGAAGGAAGGTATCTTTATTTCTTAACAAAAATATGTAACTGATCTTCCAAATGGGACAGGAACATTGGGTTGTAAGCCAGCAAACACCCCTATAAAGTCAAATCACAAGCTAAGAGGGGAAATAGATGGTATGATGGTTGATCGAGGCATGTGTCGAAGGCTTGTTGGCAGGCTAATTTACCTCTCACACAAGACCAGACCTTGCATATGCTGAGAGTGTTGTGGGTCAATTCATGCATAATCCGAAAGAAGTACATCTTCAAGCAATGTATTGAATTCTGCATTATCTCAAGGGAACCTCAAGAAAAGGGTTATTGTTTGAGAAGGGTATGGAATTGAGCCTAGAAGCCTACACGGATGCAAACTAAGCAAGATCGATCATGGATAGGAGATCAACAACGGGTTGTTGTACATTTTTTGGAGGAAACTTAGGTCTTTTGGTAATTGTTTTTTAAAACAGTTCTGAAAAATAGTTTTTAAAAACTGTTTTTGAAAACTGTTTTATAATGTTTTATTAAACAAAAGTTTGTTTAGGAATCTAAAATTGTTTTTAACCTGTTTTTAATATTTTTAAATATATTTTAAAAATAATTTTTATGTACATAGCTTTATTTTTAATCATTATATATGTTTGTATAATTATTCTTTAAAACAGCTCTCAAAAAACAACCGAAAACAACTAAAAGAAACTCTCTGAAAACACCTTATTTTCTGTTTTCTGATAATAGAGAACGGAAAGAAACATAAAACAATTTCTGATTGCCAAACATGTTTTTCAGTTTTTTTGTTCTAAAAAACAGAAAATTGTTCTTGAAAACAATTGTCAAACAAGGCCTTAGTGACTTAGAGAAGTAAGAAACAACCCGTAGTAGCAAGATCAAGTGTAGAAGCAAAATTCAGAGTAATGGCACACGGGGGTTACGAATTACTTTGGCTTAAGATTATTCTCAATGATCTCAAAGTCAAGTGTATGTATCTTATGAGATTATATTGAGAAAGTAAGTCAACTATCAATATAGCTCACAATCCAATGAAGCCCGTGGAGGTGGATAGACATTTCATTAAAGTGAAGTTGGAAAGTGGTCTAATCCACACACCTTACATATCAACAAGGCAGCACCTTGTAGATATTCTAATCAAGTCCATGCAATGTTTCAAGGAATAACAAGCAAGCTGGGAATGGCTAATCTCTATTCACTAGCTTAAGGAGGAGTGTTGACGAAAATCGGGCCCTTTAATTTAGAAAATTATCATACAGATGTGACAAGTGAAACTTTTTGTATATTAGGAGTGTTCCCAATTTATAGGGGTTGTTAAAGCTAGTTTTTAATGTTAGAGTCAGTTTCCAATTTAAATTTTGAATTTCCTAAATAGGATTATGTCACTAGATAAATATGTACCATTTTTTTTCTACTTGAATGAGAAAGACAGTTTTTTAGAATTTCTCACAACACATTTTTCAAATTAATGAGTCCAATGTTAAAATGCAACAATCTCTACTAGTCAGTAAATTGGTATAGATGCTTCCAAAAAACCCAGTATTTAAGAGTTTCCATCCCTTTCTTGACTGCAGGATTGTTCTCAACGTCAAATGATTGAGGTAGACTGCATGGCATAATCAGTGTTATCAAAGGAAAAAATAAAGTTTTAAGTGGAAAAGTGCTTTGGTGACAGTTTTAGGTAAATGAAATTGTACATAAAAAAAGATGAGAAGAAAGATACAGAAATCCAAAAGGAGAAAATAAAGAAAGAAAAATACAACATCACCAAAGAGTACAAGTCAAGGTGGCAAAAAATCCTCCACAAAGGTTTGTTTGTGATCACAGCCATAAATAAATAGATAGATAGATAGATAAATAAATAAATAAACAATCCCCCCACAATGCACAATACATGAGAGAGCCCATGCTTAGCTGATTTATCTACAATAAAATTTGGCCTTTGAGGAATCTAAGAGATGGAGCACCTCAAAGCTGTAGTCAGGCCAACAGTATTACAAGCCCCAGGGATCTATGTCCACAGTCCTTTCTTACACTGAAAGACTAACTTATCACCACGGTCAAATCTCCCTGAACTACTATATTATTTAGCTCAATGACCACACCAGGATCAAGCCTTCCAATAAAGAAAGCATCTCAGTCTCACTATTCTTCACCAGAAAATAAGGCCTTTAGGCCCACAACCACAAGATTCTTGTGGTCCTGAAAGACGATCAATCCCAAGACATTCTGGATTACCCACAGAGCAACCATCAAAGTTAAGATTAAAGTAAACCTGCACGAAAGAATTTCCACCCTGAAGGAGAGTACACCAGGCTCTTACAAGAAGAGCAGGCAATCTCCAATCCAAACAAATCATGCTCATTGATATCCCATGAAACACGAAAGAGACAAAAACCTAAAAGAATGAGATAGAAGATCAAGTCCATGGTGACTCCATTGGTCTACTTCTATCCTTAAAGATCCTAAAATTTCTCTATAATCATATCACCCAAAGAGTATCAAGTATGGTCACCCACCATAGAACTCTACTCCCACGACTGCCTCCAAAACCTAGAAGCAATAATTGTAGGAAATGGTCAGTTAGTCTTCACCATCTAAAATAAATAATTTGTGCCCAGAAATCAATGTAATAACCTAAATCTATATAAAAATGCAATACTGATTTAATAAGTCTTTTACTTGATTAAAGACTCAATTAGTAGATTGATTAGTTAATTAAGGGGAAGATTTTTATTTTATTTTTTAAAGTAGAATTAATGCTCTTAGAAATTTGAAGAAGATAGTAGCTGAGAATTTACCAAACTTTTGACTCCATAAGTGGCGGTTACTGTAGCCATTTGGAGGCGGCAGAACAGCAGAATCATTTAAAGAGTGGCTGGAACATGTGCAAATAGAGAATTGAATGGAGAATTTAGGATCCCTAAATCAAAAGAAATATGACAAGAAGTAAAAGGTGAGTCAACTGCTAGCTTGGAATTATGCCTTTTTATTGAAAACCCCTAAATTTTAAGCATATATTGTCCTAAATAAAAGTGATATTGACTGAAATGTTGAAATTTGTTGTTGATGACAGAGATATGTACTCTGTTATGCTTGGAAACTAACCTTGGATGTAGCATGAGCAACATGGCAAGGTTCTCAAGGCACTGAGGAAAATGGAGTAAAGGCACCACATTAGGCAGCCTTGTCAAATAATAAGGGGGAACAGTCCCTAGGTGAAAATCCCTAAAAGAAGAAAGGCAAACTACCCTATGGTGGAAAACTAAAACATACTTCGGAAAGATCCTTTTTGGAATTCATAGGGGGCATAATCATGTCTTTGGGTGAGAGTCCCTGTAATACAGGTGTACAAGCTGGGAAAGTTTAGTTGGATCAATGGTTCAGGTATTTGAAAGGTGGTATGGCTTGTTGGGCTATATGATTGTTCTTGTTCTGAATTACCAGAAAATGTATACATGTTGTCAACTATGTATTATCATTGCTTAAATTCTTGTCTAAATTTTAAAATGGAATCATCGTCTACTAACCCATGAAGCTCACCCTTTTTCCAAAATGTTTTACAGTTAAAGTAGATGAGGCAACAAGGGCTGAAAACCCGGATGCATGATATGTTTTATTAGAATTGTTGGGATGGATGCTTTTTGCTAAGTACTGTGATAAGTGGCCATTATGCAAATCATGTTTGGACATTGTAATATGCTAAGACACGGGATTAGTCTTGTTTTATAGCAACGAGGCAATATAAACAAAGCCTAAGCGAAGTTAGGCAAGGCTCATACTATTTTGTAATGTGGATGTAAAATTTATGTAGAATGGACTTCATTATTCAGATGATATGGCAATATTTTGACATGGGAAAATGGAAGCAAGATTGAAATTCATAATCCAATCTCCCAGAAACTAACTTGTGGGGGAAGAGAGTGAGCATTTGCAAAAACGAGTACAGGAGAAGGGGCCCCTTCATCACTTATAAAAAGACTTTATTTTGGTAGATCCATAGTTTTAAAAGGCTCAAGGCGCACCAAGGCGCAAAGTAGTCCTAGAGCCTGAGGCGCAAGGCGCACCTAAGGTGCGGGCTTTAGTAAAGTGAGGCGCACCCTAATTTACATATATATTTTTATATAATATAATCAAATTTAACAATCATTTATTTGTCCTAAACACATAAATCATCAAATATCATCCAAAACTTCAATTTAATCAACAAAAAACATAAAAATAAAGAACTCTAAGCATAAAAACAAATCCAAATCCATATTGCTAATCATAGTTGTGAAAGGCGCGCATAACAGAAGATACATGACTATTTTCCCTTTATTTTTCCCCTATTTTTCCTCCTCTTCTTCTTCTTCACTTCTCCACTGCACGGCTGAGGCTAGGGCACGATCGGGAGTGGTGTCAAGTAGAAAAATACCAGAAAAGGGGGCTGGAAAGGAAAACAGGGCCAAAACGGTGTCATTTTGGCCTTTTTTTTTAAAAAAAGGAATAGGCTCCAAAACGACGTCGTTTTGGCCTATTCCTTTTAAAATTAAAAAGTGCCAAAACGACGTTGTTTTGGACCCACAAAGTAAAAAAAAAAAAAAAAAAAAAAAATAGAGCCTAGCCCTAACCCTCTACAACCCGACGGACTGAAGAAGAAGAAGAAGAAGAAGAAGGAAGGGTCAGAGGGCGTACTTGACCGAAGGCAAGTCAGGCGACCGCGTCGCGCCTAAGCGGCGCCTTCATGAAGGGGCGTTGCCTGCCTTTAGGCGAGGCACCGGAGGGTGGCGTCGCGCCGCCCCGAGCCTAAGCGCCCCTTTCACAACTATGGGTAGATCAACAAAATTTCAAATGTGACCATGGTAAATGATTTTAAAATTTGTGGATCATGTCTATATCTTCAACAAACTTGTTCTAAGTTGCAAGTGAGTTTTAGAATGAAGAAGAAATAAATTTGGCATTGAAAATGAAGAGAAAATTAAACTTGTGCAAAGGTGGATGGAGGTTGTCTATGCAAGGTCGTGCACACCTCTAAGCAAGTCAACTTGCATAGGTCCTAAGTAGCTTTTCCTTGCACAAACTTCTGAGCAGATTGAACCACGCATGCCCTTGAGCAAGTGTCACGACGCAAACCCCTCAAGAACCTAAGCAACCTGAACTTGGTCCACAACCCATACATATGAAGTGCCACTTTGATTGTAAACTCCATGACGCATCTGAATTGTAACATGTCATTAGCATTAACTTTTTGTTAGCAACCAACTATGCAGAAACCTTGGTTTGACCTTCAAAATAAAATTGGTCCATGGGAAAGAATGCGAGTGTCCAGAAGAAGAGAAATCCAAAACAAAGGAATGCAAGTGAATGACCAAACTTTCTCATCAAGGAAGGTGACAGATAAATATGAAGTAAAAATGATATAAAAGTAGTGAAATCATTGAATAGAAATTAAGGTTCTAAGGTGGAGGAGAAGAGAACATGACTAAGATAGAAGAAATGGGTGGTCAACACATCAATGAGATTATGAGAGACAACGAAATCCAAGAAATGGGTAGTTCACACATCAATGAGATTATGAGAGACAATGAAATCCATCAGGTTATAGTCTATCAAAAAAAAAAAAAAAAAATCCATCAGCTTATAGAGAATTCGTTCATATATGATGGCAAAGAAGAAGATAGGAAAAAGATAAGGAGCTACAGAAATATTAGGTCTATTTAAGAGGTAATGTCATATAAAACTAAGAAAAGAGACTAAAAATAGTTAATATAGAATATTCACAGGAAGAATTGTCAGCAAGTCATGTAAAACAAACTTATAGCACTTAAATATGTCATAAGGTACGTTACCTTGTTCCTAAAACATGTCATATAGTACATAAAATAAAAGAAGGAATCATGTACAAACCTGAGGAGTTGCGTCTCAGAGATGTATGCAGCAATAAATGATGGTAGTGACAAGTGCGAAGCTTGGTAACTAAAGCCTCTTCTGTCAGACCATCCTCTACTGAAAACGTCTTCATAGTCTCAAGGACTAAAATTATAGAATAACCCTTCGCAGAACGAGAAATTCCTATAAGTGCAACAATAAATTTAACTTTTATCAAATTAGTCAAATTAGAATGAAACATTAGAAAAAAAAAAAAATAGATTGTACAACTATGAAACAAATAAAATTTATCTAAATAAAAAAATTAATGCATATAATATTTGAAACAGCAGATAATCAGATTTAAATTACTTTTCCCAGCAGGTTCACAAACAGCATACTTATTCATTGAAATGAATTGTATTGTTTCTGATAAATAATAATAATAATATTGTTTTGAGTTAAAAATTTGTTTCAGTTAATAAAAAGGAAACAGCTATACTACATATAGTTTCATGGAGACATAAAGTTTTTTAAGTTAATTCGAGGAACTGATTTATAGCAGGTTTAAAGATTGCAAGAAGGGAGGGATCTTCAGTGGTTCAATATTGCTCTCCTACCAATAATTATAATAGCAATAAGGAAAGAGCTATCACTGCATATGTTTTTATGAAGATATAAAGCTGTTTAAATTAATTTGAGCAACTGAATTATAGCAAGCATAAGGTTGCAAGAAGAGAGGAATCTTCAGTGTTAAATATCGTTGTCCAGGTCTGGGTCTTCCCTGATTCTTGTTCAATATCAAGGGAATCTAGGAACCAGGTAATTTATTGCTTGGGTGCAGTAACCTGCATTTAAATGGATAGGATAATGGGCAACATAGTAGAGCCTATCCTCATTTCAGATAGGATCACCAATACTATATAGGTCCAATGAAGGAACAAAGGGAAGTATCTACTTCACAGTTAGCTGTTTCTATTGGATGGGAGGTGAAATTTTTCGAAAAATCCACTTGTTCCCCATTACTGTGAAAAGACAAGAAAGAATCTTTAGATGTAGTGGCTAGGAAGTAACAGAAAAATGGCCACAAATAGCCAAGCTACAGACAAGGTGGCAATGTATGACGCACATCTTGACCCTAAAGCTAGACGAATACAACTCAGCTCAAACAAAAAACCATGAGGTAGGATGGATCAGTCCAAAAGGGAGTCATTTGATAAATGTTTAAGCTACAGCAGATGAGAGGAAGGACAAAAATAGGACAATACATGAAGGCCTTTGACTGAACAGAGGATATGGACATGAATAGGGCTAGATCATGAAAACCATTTTTGTAGATAACCACACTGGATTCACTACGGAAATAGATGCACCCTAAATTATATCCTGGCTGC
Source organism: Vitis riparia (assembly GCF_004353265.1). Taxonomy (NCBI): domain Eukaryota; kingdom Viridiplantae; phylum Streptophyta; class Magnoliopsida; order Vitales; family Vitaceae; genus Vitis; species Vitis riparia. The sequence continues at coordinate 9,140,507 of NC_048435.1, read as the reverse complement.
AGTAGTCATTCTGGTTTCTACAACTTTGTCAAGCAGATATCATTTGGTAATTGTGGTTTCTTTAACTTCTTTGAGCAGATATTACTTTTTAAAAATATATTATTTCATTTGATTCTAACAACCACTTCATCCAGTATAAAAATCTCTCAACAAAGCCCTGGTGCAATGGTGCAGGCTAATGAACATGCAGATGGCATGTAAGAACTTTCAGAACAGTAAATAACACGGCACAGCTAATAACATACAGGGAGACAGCAAAAAAAAGACAGGTCAAGGCAGCAAATTGATGCACATAAACATGCAACAAAACTCAACAAAGTAGTAAAGATAAATTTTAGTGCATAATTCCACTAAAACCAACTGTATAATGTAGAGCATGTATTTTATTCATACCAACTACAGGCATTGTTCTGGAAAATCAAGATCATGATCAACCCCAACAAGTCCAAATACATAAGACTACCCGGATGCGCATGCCTGAATACTTAAAAAGAACAAGTTAGAGCAAGATACGAGTGTCAAGCTGTCTCAGAATAAGAAAATTAGAAAAAAAAAAGTTAATGATTAAATTAAATATATATTCTACATGTATTCTTTAATTTCTATGCTCCCAATATTCCAAAATTGCCTTTCAATAATGCAAAAATATGCACCCAAAAAAAAAATCATGACAATCTTCATTTGAAGCATGCAATGAGTAACTTGTTCATGAGGTCTATGGTATAAAGGGGAGGGGGGAAGAATTTATTGTTGAGCATGGAAGGGGAAGAATATATTCCTACATGTTGTGCTTTGAAATTCTAATGTGTTATGTTAAAAGTAATTATTGCTATGCAAGAGTTTGTAATCTTGCCCCTTTAAGACTCAACAATAAAAATTGGTGAAAAGATATAGGAAAGTCAATAAGACAAAAATCTAAGCTTATTCCATCTTTCCTTCTCTTTTCCTCCTTTCAAACCCTAGAATCACATGTTTATAGGTTCAAATTGGCACCAAAGCATGATCCTAACATTTACCCTAAATTTTGCAAACCAAAACACACACACCACTCACATCACTTGACATCATGATGATGTCATGTTGGCATTATCATCCACAGAGAAATGTGTAGGGTTGGATCTACTGATTTTTCTGGTAATTATGATGATGTTTCAAAGTTGTTTTAAGCTATTTTCTTTGAATGTACAACTTTACTAGCATTCAGCTACTACTTCTACATCTATTTCTTCAGGTTCTTGACTTTCCACAACAGCACAGTAAATCTCATAATCATATGCAGCCACCCACTGCCACTTGTAATCCACCTTTTCCCAGTGTGGATACATTGGAACTCCATAGAATGCAGTCTTCACTTTCATCTGGTCCCCTTGGGAGCATCTAATCATGTGACTGGTTCTATTTTCTTTTTTCTTCTCAGAATGTGACCAAAGGAGGTCAATCACAGTAATGATCTATAATAATTTCTTAGTTTCAGGTTAATCAAATCATTCTTTTTCTCCTCCCTTTTGGTTTTTAAGCATCTATCAGTCATTGTTTAAAGAAATAAAGACAGGGGGATTAACATCTAGTTTGTTGGTTTCATCAAACAACATTCATGTAGATAAATGTATCTGCATACTTTCTGGTCAATAAAGAAGTAATTAAAAGCAACTACTATCTCACCCAACAGAAATTTGGTTGAATTAAAGCAGAATAAACTACAAGTATATCATCCATATCAGTTCACTGGTCTGGAGGAAGATCATCCAAGGAAAATTTGGGGAAGTGATCAGGGGGTGGACCACTTGTAAGGTGAGAGAGACTGTTGGCATGTGTCTTTGGAGAGACATAAGAAAAGGCTGGGAGGATTTCAGTCACAGGATAACTCATTGGTTAAAAATGGCATACAAATTTTGGTGGGATGGGAGGGAGATCTGCCTGAAGGAAGCCTTTCCTTGATTGTTCAGTTTAGCTTCTCACAAGAATGCTACTGTTGCTAACATGTGGAAAGGAAGAGGTGGTGAAGGCCAGTGGCTAGTACATTTCAGAAGACCCTTCCAAAATTGGGAATCGGATGGAGTGTCCCAATTTCTAGAGCTTATTTATATGGTGAAATTGTCAGATGAAGGGGAAAATTTCTTTGTCCGGAAGGAGGAAAGGAAGGAAGTCTTTAGTGTAAAGTTGTTCTATAGTTCTATGTTTACTGATTCTAGCGTGGACTACCCAGCTGATGAAATTTAAGGTTCTCAAGCTCCTATGAGATCTCATTTTTTCAATTGGGAAGTTGCTTGGGGAAAAACTCAACTCTAGGCTTTTTAATGAAGTGGGGGTGGACAATGCTAATAGATGTAGTCTGTGCAAAGAGTGTGAAGAGTTAATTGATCACATTTTGATTCCCTATGCAAAGACAGTTGTTATGGGCATTCCTTGTATCAATTTTTGATCAAAATTGGGTGTTTCCAGCAACAGAGAGGAATTTGCTTCTTAAGTGGAAGTTCAAGGGATTGGATAAGAAGAGTCACTTGGCAAATGGCACCCATTTGCTTGTTTTGGTGCATTTGATTTGGAAAGAGCGCAATCACAGAATCTTTAATGGAGAAGAACTTGCAGATCAGAGGTTAAAGGAAAGTTTCATTAATTCCCTCTTTGATTGGTCCAAAGCTTCATTAAATATGGGAAATTTCTCATTGTTGGCTTTCACGATAGCCTTAGCTATGAATAGTTTGGTTTTGATGCTGATTTTTTGTAGATACCTATTTGTATTCTTTGTTTTGTTTTTTGTGTATACTTCTTGTATACTTAGGGTGTGCCCCCTTTTATTGGCACTCTTTCAATAGATTCTCTGTTTGCTGATCAAAAAAAAAAAAATCATATCAGTTCATTTGTTGTGTCTTAAAATGGATAACAAAATGAAAATAAAAAAGGTAAATTAATTTTTTTTATAGGTAAAAGCACAGAAAGAACAAGCAAATTAATAGC